>NC_142067.1:4210000-4422500 GCF_059756535.1 Pantherophis guttatus | reverse complement strand
ACGGTGTTACTAATTTAATAACAGAAATTTTGGGCTTAGTTGTGGTCGTAACTCGAGGACTACCTTTATAACATTTGCCGTATCCCCGCGGTCACGTGATCAAAATCTGGGCGCTTGAAAAATGACTCGTATTTATGACTTGTATTTATGCGTTGTTGTTGTTGTTGTTGTTGTTGTTGTTGTTGTTGTTGTTGTTGTTATTATTATTATTATTATTATTATTATTATTATTATTATTGTATGGTCTGTTGCACAGGTGTTCAGACAGACACAGTGAAAGAGAGAGAGAGAGAGAGTTGGGAGTTGAAGTCCACACGTCTTAAAGTTGGAAAGGTTGGAGACTCCTGATTTAAAGTCACCCAACATTCAGATAGTTCCCGACTTTCATGTTCTCTCTCCCTCCCTCTCCCCCTCCCTCCCTCCCTCTCATCTCCCACCTCCCTCTGCCTCCCGCTCTCTCCCCCTCCCTCTCTCCCTTTCTCCCTCCCTCTCCCTCTCCCCCTCTCTCCTTCCCCCTCTCTCCCTCCCACCCTCTCCTTCCTCTCCCTCCCTCCCTCTCCCTCCCTCTCTCCCTTTCTCCCTCCCTCTCCCCCTCCTCTTTCTACCTGCTCCCTCCCTCTCCCTCCCCCTCCCTCCTCTCCATTCCTCCCTCCCTCTCCCTCCCTCTCTCTCCCTCCCTCTCTCTCCCTCCCTGTCTCCCTTTCTCCCTCCCTCTCCCTCTCCCCCTCTCTCCTTCCCCCTCTCTCCCTCCCACCCTCTCCCTCCTCTCCCTTCCTCCCTCCCTCTCCCTCCCTCTCTCCCTTTCTCCCTCCCTCTCCCCCTCCTCTTTCTACCTCCTCCCTCCCCCTCCCCCTCCCTCCCCCTCCCCCTCCCTCCTCTCCATTCCTCCCTCCCTCTCCCTCCCTCCCTCTCCCTCCCTCTCTCTCCCTCCCTCTCTCTCCCTCCATGTCTCCCTTTCTCCCTCCCTCTCCCTCTCCCCCTCTCTCCTTCCCCCTCTCTCCCTCCCACCCTCTCCCTCCTCTCCCTTCCTCCCTCCCTCTCCCTCCCTCTCTCCCTTTCTCCCTCCCTCTCCCCCTCCTCTTTCTACCTCCTCCCTCCCCCTCCCCCTCCCTCCCCCTCCCCCTCCCTCCTCTCCATTCCTCCCTCCCTCTCCCTCCCTCTCTCTCCCTCCCTGTCTCCCTTTCTCCCTCCCTCTCCCTCTCCCCCTCTCTCCTTCCCCCTCTCTCCCTCCCACCCTCTCTCTCCTCTCCCTTCCTCCCTTCCTCTCCCTCCCTCTCTCCCTTTCTCCCTCCCTCTCCCTCTCCCCCTCTCTCCTTCCCCCTCTCTCCCTCCCACCCTCTCTCTCCTCTCCCTTCCTCCCTTCCTCTCCCTCCCTCTCTCCCTTTCTCCCTCCCTCTCTCTCATTTTAAAGTACATCTACCAAAAACCTTTCAAAGAACCAGCCTCCATCCTGCTCTATTTTGGTCGGCCGTCAAGGGCTCTGTCTGAGGGGAAGGATTTCTCTTCATTATCTCTTTATTCTCTTTATTATCAGGGAAGGGCATTAGGAGGCCATTGACAGGCCCCTTTGGGGTGGCCACGAGAATGCCTGGAAGCTTATCCTGAATGTACATATATCAACCTCGGCTCATTTTGAAAGTACTTCATGAGAGAAGGAATTTGGGCCTGGCGGGTAGAGATGGTGGTATATCTGACTTCCTCCTTCCCTGCCTCCCCTCCTTCCTCCCTCCCTTCCTTCTACTTCCCCTCTTCCTCCCTTCCTTTCCTTCCTTCCTTCCCTCTTTCCTTTTTCCATCATCACTCCCTCCTTCCCTCTCTCGCTTTCTTTCTCCCTCCTTTTCTTCCTTCCTTCTCCCTCGCCTCTTCCTCTACTTTTTCCTCTCCTTCCATCCTTTCCCCTTTTCCTTTATTTTTCCCTTTTTCTTTCTTTCCTCCCACCCGTCTTCCTCCTCCTTTTCCTTCCTTCCTTCCTGCCTTCCTTTATTTTCCTTCTCTTTCTCCCTCTCCTTCCTTCCTTCTCTCCTTCCCTGTCTCTTTCTCTGTTTTCTTTCTCTTTCTTTTCTTTCCTTCCTTCCTTCCCTGTCTCTCTTTTTCCTTCCTTCCTTCCTTCCTTCCTGCCTGCTTGCCTTTATTTTCCTTCTCTTTCTCCCTCTCCTTCCTTCCTTCCTTCCTTCCCTCCTTCCCTGTCTCTTTCTCTTTCTCTTTCTCTTTTTCTTTTTCTTTCTTTCTTTCTTTCTTTCTTTCTTTCTTTCTTTCTTTCTTTCCTTCCTTCCTTCCTTCCTTCCTTCCTTCCTTCCTTCCTTCCTCCCCTCCTTCCCTGTCTCTCTTTTTCCTTCCTTCCTTCCTTCTCCCTCGCCTCTTCCTCTACTTTTTCCTCTCCTTCCATCCTTTCCTCTTTTCCTTTATTTTTCCCTTTTTCTTTCTTTCCTCCCACCCATCTTCCTCCTCCTCCTCCTCCTTCCTTCCTACCTGCCTGCCTTCCTTTATTTTCCTTCTCTTTCTCCCTCTCCTTTCTTCCTTCTCTCCTTCCATCTCTTTCTCTTTCTTTTTTTCTTTCTTTCTTTCTTTCTTTCCTTCCTTCCTTCCTTCCTTCCTTCCTTCCTTCCTTCCCTGTCTCTTTTTCCTTCCTTCCTTCCTTCCTGCCTGCCTGCCTGCCTGCCTGCCTTCCTTTATTTTCCTTCTCTTTCTCCCTCTCCTTCCTTCCTTCCCTCCTTCCCTGTCTCTTTCTCTTTCTCTTTCTCTTTCTTTCTTTCTTTCTTTCTTTCTTTCTTTCTTTCCTTTTCTTCTTTCCTGCCTTCCTTCCCTCCTTCCCTGTCTCTCTTTTTCCTTCCTTCCTTCCTTCCTTCCTTCCTTCCTTCCTTCCTTCCTTCCTTCCTTCCTTCCTTCCTTCCTTCCTTCCTTCTCTCCCTGTCTTCCTCTTTTCCCTGAAACAGATCCCACCACTTTCCCACAAAGTGACGCTACCTCAGGACTTCACATTTCAGGAGTTTCCCCTGATAAGTTTCCACAGGAGCAAAGAAAGCCACTCTATCGATCATATACCCACCTTCAGTCCATACAGTTCCCTGCGCGCCCCCCCCCCACCCCTCTGAAAAACAGGGCGATGCTAAGCAGCAGAAACTCTTCTAAAGAATAATCAATAATTCAAAAACTCTTCTAAAGAAAAATCAATAATTCTGTCCACCTGTCCATCTACCTGACAGTTTCAGGCCCGACCGAGTGGCACCTAACGAATGAACATTATAACCCTTCATAAAATAGCTTTCCCGGGGCGGGTTTGATGTTTGCGAACTGTCAAAAGTCCTTGGCTTCTCCCAAAGGATGGGTTGGCACCGGTTGATCCTGTCAGGATCAACATGGGAGTCGTCCAACATGCATGATTCATCGTTTTTAATGCCTGAAAATTCGATTAATAGCACGTCAAGCTCCCTTCTTTCTACCTGCCAAATTCTGGAGCGTTTTCCTTCATATGAAGAGAAACTCAGGAGAAGCTGGCTGGCCTGTGTTCCTTGTGGCCATGCTTTACGCATGAGAGAGCATGAACCAAGAGCCTTGGTAGTACAGTGGTCTAAGGCACCCTGTTATTAAGCTGGTTATTAAGACCAGCTGCCTGCAATTACTGCAGGTTCGAATCTTACCAGGCTCAAGGTTGACTGAGCCTTTCATCCTTTCTAAGATAGGTAAATTGAGGACCCAGTTTGTGGGGGCAATAAGCTGACTTTGTATAAATATACAAAAGGATGAAGGCTATTGCTTAGCGCATTGTAAGCCGCCCTGAGTCTCTGGAGAAGGGCGGCATATAAATCAAATTTAAAAAAAAAAAGTGAGCAAGTGTCTTTGCATTCAATCCAAAACCCTCTTTCCCGACCTTAGCCGTTTTAAGATGGGTGCACTCCCAGCCAGCCTCGGTATTTTCTTTCTTCTCTGGATTACCTTGAAAAGGTGATGTGATAGCCATCTTTCAATATTTGAGGGGCTGCCCCAAAGAAGAGGGAGTCAAGCTATTCTCCAAAGCACCTGAAAGGCAGGACAAGAAGCAACAGGTGGAAACTCATCAAGGAGAGAAGCAACTTAGAGCTAAGGAGAAATCTTATGACAATGAGAACAATTAACCAGTGGAACAACTTGCCACCAGAAGTTGTGAATGCTTCATCAATGGAGGTTTTTAAGAAGAGATTGGACAACCATTTGTCTGAAATAGAATAGGGCAATGATGGCGAACCTTTTAGGCACCGAATGCCCAAACTGGAACTCGCACTCTGGCACATACGAAGACCAGCTGCCGCACCGGAGCCCTGGAAATTCAAAGACCAATTCGCTGGTGCGCATACATGTGCTGGCCGCCTGGTCTTCCGATTTCCAGGACTCCGGCACACGGGAAGATCAGCTGGCCGGCACGCATGCACGTGCCAGAAACCAGAGGAACATCTGGCGATGGCATGTGTGCCCACAGAGAAAGCTTTGCGTGCCACCTCTGGCACACGTGCCATACAGGAATAAGGTATTCTGCTTGAGCATGGGGTTGGACTAGAAGACCTCTGAGGTCCCTTCTAAATCTGGTATTCTGTTATTGGGTATGTCTAGTTTAATGAAAAGGACTAGGGGTGACATGATAGCAGTCGTCCAATATCTCAGGGGCTGCCCCAAAGAAGAGGGAGTCAAGCTATTCTCCAAAGCACCTGAAGGCAGGACAAGAAGCAACAGGTGGGAATATAAAATGCTATACAGATGGCACCTAGCGCCCGCAAGATTAGCAAAAATCTATCCAAATGTAAGCCCCAACTGTTGGAAGTGTGGATGTCACCAAGGTACCTTCTTTCACATGTGGTGGTCCTGTCCCGAAGCGATGAGGTATTGGAGAAAAATTCAAAATTGGCTACAAGAATCAACCAATGAAAAAAATCAAATTGATACCTGAAACATTTTTCCTGGGAATACTAAAGACAAAATATCGGGGCGGCGGGGGGGGGCGGGAAGATATCTAATCATACATATACTCACTGCAGCAAGAATAGCCTACGCCCAATATTGGAAAGGAAAGGACACATCACCAGAGGAACCTGTTATTCAGAAGGTTCTAGAACGTGCCGAAATGAACAAATTAACATTAGAATTAAATGAGAAAGAAGACTCAGAATATTATACGGTGTGGGATGATTGGTACAGGTGGATTGATAATAGAATAAAGAATAGATAAAAGTTAATATAAATCTTAAGATGCATATGTAAATTACGTTATATTACGATGAAAAGTAAAAGAAGAATCAATCTAACCTGTGTAGAAAAATAATTGTCTGACTGATTGTACTGTATTGTACTATAATAAATTTCAATAAAAAAATTTTTTTTAAAAAAAAGAAGCAACGGGTGGAAACTAATCAAGGACAGAAGCAACCTAGAACTAAGGAGGAATTTCCTTTCAGCGAGAACCAAAACGAGAGAGTGGAGAATATGGTACCAGTATT
This sequence comes from Pantherophis guttatus, assembly GCF_059756535.1. Lineage (NCBI taxonomy): Eukaryota > Metazoa > Chordata > Lepidosauria > Squamata > Colubridae > Pantherophis > Pantherophis guttatus. The sequence goes on along the minus strand of NC_142067.1, from coordinate 4,417,035 downwards.
TTCCTGATTTTCTCCCCAAAATGTTCAGGCATGATCAGGCACCAAAAAAGCCAGAGGCAAAATTCTCACTCGGTGCCCATTTGCAATTAAATTCACCAGTATTTGGAGCGAAATGTCTTCAAAGAAGGGAAAAAACCAGAAAGTCCAGTTGCCTCTTTCTTTAAAACAAAATGAAGAGGAAACCAGGAGAGGGAAAAAAAAAGAAAAGAATAGATTTAGGAGCACATTTGAAGAGGCTGTTTTTATTTCCGGAGAAACCGATCGTCGTTTCGCGTGGCAGGAAAACGTTCAGCTCGATCACATGCCGCTACTCAAAGCTGGCGTCCAGATGCTGCAGCCAGACTCCGAATTCTGCCTTCTTGGGATGTTTGATCAGAAACGAAGCCGAGAGGAAAGTGGGATACGAGGCCACCCACAGAGAAAGCCAGACTGCATAATCTTATTCATCGACAGGTAGTCCTCGACTTATGACCACAACCAGCTATGGGTTTCACATATTCTTACCACCGGTTCGCCCCGCGTGTGAACCAGGGGTGAAATCCACAGGTTCTGACAGGTTCTGGCGAACCAGTAGCGGAAATTTTGAGCAGTTTGGAGAACCGGCAAATACCACCTCTGGCTGGCCCCAGAGTGGGGTGGGAATGGAGATTTTGCAGGATCCTTCCCCTGCCATGCCCACCAAGCCACGCCCACTAAGCCACACCACCCCCACCAAGCCACGCCCACAGAACCGGTAGTAAAAACAATTGGATTTCACCACTGGTGAGCCTGTAGTACAGCGGACTAAAGCCCTGTTATTAACTGTTATTAACATCTGCTGCTTGCAATTACAGAGGGCCTGATTGCAGCCACGCGGTCCTTGTTTAGAGATAAACCAGGAATCGTGGTCACTGTTTCTCAAGTCTCCTTCTCTGTCAAATTACCAGGGAGATACAGGAAATCTTCGACTTACAACTGAACCTGATTTTTTTGCTGCTAAGCAAGACAAGGTGTTAAGCAGTCACCGCTACCGATACGCCTGAACCGGTCCGAACCGGTTGAATACCACCTCTGACCATAACTGAGTCCAACATTTCTACTGCTAAGCAAGACAGTTATTAAGTGAGCTTCGGCCCTTTTTACAACCTTCCTTGCCACGGCTGTGAAGTGAATCACCACCGTTGTTGAATGAGCAAAACGGTTGTTAAGCGAATCTGGCTTCCTCGTTGACGTTGCTTGTCCGAAGGTCGCAAAAAGGGGATCGCGTGATCCAGGGACACTGTGACCGTCATAAAGAGGAGCCAATGGCCCAGCATCTGAATTTTGATCGTCGTTATGACTCTGGGGGATGATGCAACGGTCGTAAGGGTGAAAAACGGTTTAAGATCTCATCCAACTCTGTTATTCTGTTATTTCGATAAGATCCATGTTAAGGAAAGGGATTTTTTTTCTTAATTTTATTTTTAAACCAACTCATTTTTTTAAAAAAAGAAAACCTGAACTCTCCTGCAATTGCACAGATCTATTTGCCATCTGGTGCAAGACCGTAAGGAGTGAGCGATGATTTAGAAATAGAAATTTAGTACGTTGGAGCAAAATTCACTCTGCATTTTGTCCTTTCTCAGCTCCCTAACTGACCACAGCCAGGTCTCTCTGTCACTCTGCTCAATCTAGGCACCCTTAAAAAAAAAAACCCAATACGGCTAGTCCTCAACTTACAACCAAAATGGGACCCAGATTTCTGTTGCTAAGCAAGACAGTTGTGAAGTGAGCTTTTGCCCCATTTTTACGACCTTTCTCGCCATCGTTGTTAAGTAATGCATCGTTGTTAGTAATGCATTTATTAAATGGAACTGGGCTTTTTGCCACCGTTGTTACGCCAATCCCTGCGACTGTTAAGCGAATCGCCTGGTCGTTAAGTGAATCTGGCTTCCCCCCAACACACACATTGACTTTGCTTGTTGAAGGTCGTGCAAGTGGTCATCGCAAACTTTCCTCTGTGTGACCTCGACTTACGACCGGTCACTTAGCGAGCGTTTGAAGTTACAACTTATCTGAAAAAGAGGAGTTACAACGCGGATCTGAAGTTATGATCGAAAACCTCAACAGGTACCAATACATTTGCAATGTGCTTTTAATTGGCTGGTTCTTTTGCAGATGAAGCTAGCTTCAACTGCTGTTTTCATAACGTGTCCCCTTCTGGTGGACTTTTAACGGGATTCACCTTTGCCAAGTTTTGGGCAAATCGGAGCCAATCCAAAAACGGGAACGGGTCTCTGGGCTGCAAATGCAAACGGCGAAAAAGCCTGCTATTGCATTTAAAGCCACTAATAAAATAAGCACCTTTGATTTATGAGCGTTTGAGTCTTTGGGAACATTTGAGGAGTGATGGGATCCTTTCGGCTGTCGGGAAAAAAACGTTTTTAAGGTTTTTAAGAAGAGATTAAGGACTGGGGAGGGGGGGGGTGACTTGCTAACAGCCTTCCAATATCTCAGGGGCTGCCCCAAAGAAGGAGGGAGTCAAGCTATTCTCCAAAGCACCTGAGGGTAGAACAAGAAGCAATTGATGGAAACTAAATCAAGGAGAGAAGCAACTGAGAATTAAGGAGAAATTTCCTGACAGTGAGAACAATTAACCAGTGGAACAGCTTGCCACCAGAAGTTGTGAATGCTCCAACACCAGAAGTTTTCAAAGAAAAACCAGAAAGTCCAGTTGCCTCTTGAAAAAAGCACCTTTCGGGCAGCCTCCATCACTGCTATAACTGAGTCCTTCCATCCTAGTGCTAGTTTTCCTCTTCTCAGTCAGAGTAGAATAGAATGGAATGGAATGGGACGGGACGGGACGGGACAGGACAGAACAGAACAGAACAGAACAGAACAGAACAGAATTAGGATAGGGATAGGATAGGATAGGATAGAATAGAATAGAATAGAATAGAATAGAATAGAATAGAATAGAATAGAATAGAATAGGAGAGGAGAGGAGAGGAGAGGAGAGGAGAGGAGAGGAGAGAAGAGAAGAGAAGAGAAGAGAAGAGAAGAGAAGAGAAGAGAAGAGAAGAGAAGAGAATTAGGATAGGAATAGGAAAGAACAGAACAGAATTAGGATAGGATAGGATAGGATAGGACAGAATGAAAAATAGAATTGAATAAATATAGAAAACAGAATAGAATAGAATAGAATAAATAGAATAGAATAGAATAGAATAGAATAGAATAGAATAGAATAGAATAGAATAGAATAGAATAGAATAACAGAGTTGGAAGGGACCTTGGAGGTCTTCTAGTCCAACCCCCTGCTTAGGCAGGAAACCCGACACCACTTCAGACAAATGGTTGCCCAGCCTCTTCTTAAAAACTTCCAGTGTTGGAGCATTCACAGCTTCTGGAGGCAAGTCGTTCCACCGGCTAATTGTTCTCACTGTCAGGAAATTTCTCTTTAGTTCCAGGTTGCTTCTCTTCTTGATGAGTTTCCACCCGTCGCTTCCATCCAACTTCAGAAGTTGTAGGTGCTCCATCACCGGAGGCTTTCAAAAAAAAAAAAAAAAAAAGACACCGGATAACCATTTTGTCTGAAATGGTCTAGTAGTTTTCACTCCTCAGATCTTCGGATCTTTACAAGTTCATGGGCCATTGCTTTTTCCAGGGGAAATACATATATATATATATATAATGTCCCAAACTCCAAAAACAGCAGCGGTTCAGATATTTTAAAAGGTATCTCGGATCCACCTATAAATGTGTGAGAGAGACAGAAGACACCTGAAAGGGGAAATTTATACCTTTTAACCATTCAGTAAGGCCTAGAATGCAGAACCACTGTGCACAAAAACCAGATTTTTATGGGTGGTTTGAGTTTCGGTGACTTTTTTTTTTAATTGCTTTTCTCTGACCTTCACAAAAGCAGCTGAAGGGGGTATAATCATTGAAACAGCTTTGCAGACCCCAGACACCATTAAATTAAAAAGAAAAAAAAAGATTGCAGAGGGAGATCCTGTTATCTGAAATATGTGTAGAATTATATATCGAAAAGAACAGAGCAAACTTAATTCCGTATATAGCTAATTCTGGACTTGCAACCATTCCTTTAGTAACTGTTTAGTTACCATGGCCCTCCTCCTCCTCCTCCTCCTCCTTCTCCTCCTCCTCCTCCTCCTCTTCCTCCTTCTTCTTATCCTTCTCCTCCTCCTCTTCCTCCTCCTCCTTCTCCTTTTCCTTCTCCTTCTTCTTCTTCTTCTTCTTCTTCTTCTTCTTCTTCTTCTTCTTCTTCTTCTTCTTCTCCTCCTCCTCCTCCTCCTCCTCCTCCTCCTCCTCCTCCTTCTCTTTCTTCTCCTCCTCCTCCTTCTTCTCCTCCCCCTCCTTCTCCTCTTCTCCTTCTCATCCTCCTTCTCCTTCTCCTCCTCCTCCTCCTCCTCCTCCTTCTCCTCCTCCTCCTTCTTCTCCTCCCCCTCCTTCTCCTTCTGCTCCTCCTCCTTCTCCTCCTCCTCCTTCTTCTCCTCGCCCTCCTTCTCCTCATCCTCATCCTCCTTCTTCTTCTCCTCCTCCTTCTTCTTCTCCTCCTCCTTCTTCTCCTCCCCCTCCTTCTCCTTCTCCTCCTTCTTCCGACCACTGCAGAATCCCCACAGTCACATGATCAAAATTTAGACACTTAGCAACTGACTCATATTTATGACGTTTGCAGTGCCCCGGGGTCAGTGATCCCCTTTTGCGAACTTCTGACAAGCAAAGTCAATGGGGGAAGCCGGGTTCACTTAACAACCGCCTTACTCAACACTGCAGTGATTCACTTAACAACTGTGTCAAGAAAAGGTGGTAAAATGGGGGAAAGCTCACTTAACCACTGTCTTGCTTAGCAACGGAAAGTTTTGGGCTCAATTGTAGTTTTTAAGTCGAGAACTACCTGTACTCGTTCTACAAACAATTCAAATTATGGATTGTTATGGACTCACATGATGAACCACATGTGCAGTGCAACGATTGCGATATTTGGTGAGTGAGTATACCATATGCGGCAGAAATTACGGCCATGCGTCTTGCGGTTTTTGTTCCCGCATCCATGCGCATAGATCAGGGGTTAGGGTTAGGGTTCTGTCAGCAGGTTCTGACAGGTTCTGGATAACCAGTAGTGGAAATTTTGAGTAGTTCGGAGAACCGGTGTCGGAAATTTTGAGTAGTTCGGAGAACCGGTAGTGGAAATTTTGAGTAGTTCGGAGAACCGTTAGCGGAAATTTTGAGCAGTTCGGAGAACCGGTAGTGGAAATTTTGAGTAGTTCGGAGAACCGTTAGCGGAAATTTTGAGTAGTTCGGAGAACCGGTAGCGGAAATTTTGAGTAGTTCGGAGAACCGGTAGCGGAAATTTTGAGTAGTTCAGAGAACCGTTAGCGGAAATTTTGAGTAGTTCAGAGAACCGGTAGCGGAAATTTTGAGTAGTTCGGAGAACCGGTAGCGGAAATTTTGAGTAGTTCAGAGAACCGGTAACGGAAATTTTGAGTAGTGCGGAGAACCGGTAGCGGAAATTTTGAGTAGTTCGGAGAACTGGTAGTGGAAATTTTGAGCAGTTCGGAGAACCGGCAAATACCACCTCTGGCTGGCCTCAGAGTGGGGTGGGAATGGAGATTTTGCAATATCCTTCCCCCAGGAGTGGGGAGGGAATGGGGATTTTGCAGAATCCTTCCCCTCCCACGCCCACCAAGCCACGCCCACCAAGCCACACCACGCCCACCAAGCCACACCCACAGAATCGGTAGTAAAAAAATTTGAATTCCACCACTGGCATAGTTGCACGGCACTGGAGATTTAATGGCTTTTGTGGGACTAAAAAAACGAAGCCGTTTCTGCCTTAAGTTTCAGGGATTTGCCTGGATGTAAGAGGACCGGGCTTTAGCCTCCCGGGGCGAGAGAATATAATACTAGCTATCCAGTCACATTAAATGCAGATCCAGCTGTTTGTGACCTGGGCTCCGAGTCAGAAACCACAGCAGTCCATTGCCTCTCACAATAGGCATCTTCCGACTGTGAAAGACGCCAGTTGTGTTTTTTTATTTTAATTTTAGGAAGGCTCCTTTGAAGCAACGGACGGAAACTAATCGAGGAGAGAAGCAACCCGAAATTCAGGCGAAATCGTCCTAACAGGGAGGACAATTAACCAGTGGAACAGCTTGCCACCAGAAGTTGTGGCTGCTCCATCACTGGAGATTTATAAGAAGAGATTGGACAATGGCTGGTCTGAGATGGTATAAGGCAGTGATGGGTCACACGCGTGCGTGCCCACACCCATAATTCTATGTGCCTCACCCTCCGCACATGTGCGCGTGACCCCACACACACACACTCCCCCCGCTTTTGGCACACGATGGCACGGTGGGCCCGGTAGGCCTGTTTTTCGCTCTCCCCAGGCTCCAGAAGCTTTCTAGGAGCCTGGGGAAGGCGAAAATGGCCTTCCCCACACCCCGGAAGTCCTCTGGAGGCCGAAAATGGCCCGTTTCCCGACTTTCGGTCCCACCAGAAGTTGAAAAACAGACTGTTTCTGGCCTCCGGGGGGGGAGGCTGTTTTCGCCCTCCCCAGGCTCCTAGAAAGGCTCTGGAGCCTGGGGAGAGCAAAAATCGGTCTTCCTCCCCCCGGAGGCCATTTGGAGGCCAGAAACAGTGTGTTTCCTGACTTCCGGTGGGCCTAGAAGGGCCGAAAATCAGCTGGCCGGCGCACGCACGCACGCTGCAGCTCAGCTCGCGTGCCCACCAATATGGCTCTGAGTGCCACTTGTGGCACGCGTGCCATAGGTTCGCCATTATGTGTATAGGGTTTCCTGCTTGAGCAGAGGGCTGGACTAGAAGACCTCCAAGGTCCCTTCCAGCTCTATTCTGATTGATTGAAGTCGGAGCCTTAGGTTTGAGGGTGAGGGTGAGGCAGGAAATCAGATCCTGATGGGATTCAAAGAGTGCAAAGCCGATCTTTTTCTTGTTAAATTCAAAAATTTGGGCGTATTAAAAAAGAAAAGATTTTTCCTTCCGGTCCTTTCCCCTCCATCTGTGGAATGTCCACCTATTGTCCAATTTCCTTTGAGAAAGTCCGAATTTTCTCACGAGCATCTGGAAGAAAGGAGGCGGCTCGCTCGTTTCAGTTAGAGGAAAGAAGTCATAAATTCTTATTTTGGAGAGTCAGGCTTTCTGTGCAGGCTGGCATATCTCTTCGCGGAATCTCCTTTTTCTCTAATGAACTGCAGGTAGGGCCGTCTCGAACATCTGGCAAAAAGAGGAATTGTTTCGTCTTATCAGCTCGGTGGTCCACGTCAGCCCAGATGTTATCAACCCACTCTGACCAACTTGGAAAGAGATTCAAAGACATTTCTCGGTTAGGAATGTTCTTTCTCCTTGAAGATATGGTTACCTGTGTTTCCATCAATTTCTTGGCCGGGCCATGAAGGAACACCTGGAACTTCAAGGAGGTACCAATTCATCATCTGATTTCTCACAGGGCTGCCATCCTCAACCTGTTGCTCTTCTTCTAACTTCTGCTAAACTCCCACATCTGGAAATAGCACCAGCGTGCTGTAGACTTACAGGTAGTTCTCGACTTAACAATAGTGGCCAAAATTGTGGAAACCTTTTATTACTCTATTATTCTGTTATTGTGCTGTTCTGCTATTCTATTATTCTGTTAAAACTTTACGGCAACAAAAGAATCCCACCACATGTGTCTGCTTTATATTTCTTGCATCAGCCTCATTGAAAGATCATTCTTCTTTATCCGGATTTTTTTTTGTTTGTTTGAAAGAGTTGAAAACAGATGTTGCTATTCTTCCAACTTCTTAAAGCAGAACTCCACGCATATTTACTCGGACGTCAGTCCATCCGGGTCCATCCATACCCCATACGCACCCCCACAGACGGCCTGGAGTTAATAAGCCACATGACAAAACTCTTTGAAGATAAAGCTGGCAGCAACCCAGTGGCTAGCTGCCAATTCAGACTTTACTCACACAAAACAAAGATTAGACTGCAAGCATTCCGATAAAACAGGCAGAGTTTCAACAATACAAGGATTAATCCAAATGCAGTCCGATAAAGCAGGAAAAGTCCAGTAACGCAGAGATCATGGATTATTTCCAGGTTTTGCTCGTCACAAACTGAACCGGCCACCACACCCACATTTATACCCTCTGGGGTGTGGTCCAGTGACTCAGCTAATCTCTGGCACGCCTTCCCCTCTGCTGCACACGCTTCTCCCTGCGCCTCTGCCGAGGGTCCAGCCAGCACTTATCTTCTTCGTCGCTGTCCACCTGTGGCTGCGGGGACGTGCTTGGCTCTGGGCCTATCTCTTGGCCTTCGGTGTCCTCCGGAGGCATTGCCAGAGAGGAGGGTCCTGGAGAGGGAGGCCTTGCCAACTCCTCTCCCTCACTCTCAGAGTCTGCATCTGTCGATAGCCCAGGCTCAGGCAACAGAGCCACAACACCATGAAATATAAAGTCAAACAGTATGGTAGGGGGTGAGGTGGGAAGAATGAAAGCAATTAGAAAAATAAAGGTGTTTGCTACACTTCACCTCCACGGGTCGTCCCCCCCCACCTCTTCGGCCACCCAGACTGGGGTACCATTTGCTAGGATGGAAAAAGGTTACGGCAGTACCGTCACCTCCATCTCCAATTTCCCTCCTTCCCGGAGAAGGTTAAGAGTTCAGAAAATGGAACTCTAGCTTTGCACGAGAAAGGTTCTGGGTTCGTATCCCGACAGGCTGAGGTTGGCCTGGAAAACCCGAGTGAATTGCCACCAAACCTTACGGGAAAATCAGTGACGGGATTCAGCCGGTTCGGGCAAGTTTGGGCGAACCGGTAGTTAAATTGCTGTCTGGCTCTGCCCCGCTCTTCCCTCCTCTTCCAGGAGTCCCCACGCACCCCATTTTGGCTCCCAGGTAAGTGCAGGGAGGCCTACTAGGCCCAAAATGGGGCGCGGGGGGATGCAGCGCCCCTCCCTGTGGCCCGTTTTTGAATTGACTCAGGAGGCAGCAATAGATTGGGGGTGGGGCCAAATAAAAGGTAAGAATAATGGGGAGGTAGGAGGGCCCAGCTCCCGAACAAAGAGAACCGGTTTGGTGACATCATATCGTCACCGCTACCGGTTCGGCCGAACAAGGTCGAACCGGGAGGAACCCACCACTGCCTTACCCCTTCCCTCCCTTTACCTTCATGAGAGCTAGGGAAGACCCTGTCTCTAATTATGGGACTGCAGACTAAAACATATAAAGAATGCCTGCTCAAGAAGGGGGTTGGACTAGAAGACGTCCAAGGTGCCTTCCAGTTCCGTTATTCTATTATTCCATTTGGCAAAGTCAAGGTTATGACCAGTGGTGGGTTTCAAAAATTTTCGCTAATGGTTTGGTGGGCGTAGCTAGGTGGGGGAGGGGCATGTGACTGAGTGGGCGTGGCCAACTTGACATCACTCACGCCCACTCAGTCACATGACACCCCCACCTAGCCACGCCCACAGGAAAAGGTAGGAAAAATTTTAGAATTTCTACCTATCTACCTATCTATCTACCTATCTACCCTGCCCTCCCTTCGCCCCCATTTAGCGATCCTGGCCCTAGGCCCGCTTCCTCCCCCACCACCGCTTCTTTGTTTGGGCTGCTTACCTTCTGCAACAGCTGGTCCACAGTCCGGAAGGCAAGCTTACTGGAGTTTTCGGCGGCCCCCAGCCAGCCACCACTGCTGGAAAGAGGCTGGCAAAGAAGCAAAAAAAGCCACTTTGCAGCTGTGGCGGGTAGCCGCAAGACACCAAAAAGTACCGGAGTGTCAGAGCGGCAATCAGCCCCGTTACCTTGCCTGGGGTAATTGCCCTCAATTAGAGTCAGATCGTGGCGTTCTCCTTGTGTATACTTTGAAAAAAATAAACCGAAATACATTTTCTAATTAAACTTATATTTATTGTAAAGAAAATAAAACATTTCAGTATCTAAATTAGTTACATTTTGGCAAAGATCCCCAGCCTGACCTTCCCTGGCTGGAGAACAAAGAAAGATAGAAAGAAAGTGAAGGAATGTAGACATGCACAGTATCAGTTACTGATAAGAACTTGGCAAGCTACGGTAAGTCTGAAAGTCCAAAAATAATAGCTCATCTGGTAAATACAAAAATGCAGTGACACGGAGGTCGCGGAAAAAGCTGCTGCCGACACCGCCATGTTCTTCATGCATGCGCATCGCATTGGACTTGCAAGGCAATGGGATGCGTGTGCGCAAAGAACATGGCGGCGACTAACATGGCGGGTGGGGCAAGCAAGTGGTGACCGGGGAACCGGTTTGGGGGTGTGGCCAGCCAGCTATCGCTACCGGTTCTGCAACCTTGGCCAAATTTCCGCCAACGGTTCACACAAACCGGTGCGAACCGGCTGAATACCACCTCTGGTTATGACCTATGGGTGGGAATATGTGTTACAGAGAAGTCAGGTTGGAAAACAAGGATTTTGCCATGCAGAAGTTGTCCAGGAGAATGTTGAAAATCCTGTTAGAAAGTCTGTTTATATATAGCACCGCAGAGCAAACAAAGAGAACAGTCACCATGTGCTTTACTGCTCAACTGTTTTTCTGTAAATTCTACTTAGAACAAAAGGGCATAGAGCGTATACCGCAGATCCAAACTTATAAACACTGCTGTCCAGTGGCTGAATACTACAATACTGTAGTTGTTGCCTAGAAATACATTCCAACAACGAATTCCAACACTCTCAAATTAACATTTTGCAAAAGCAGTTTGTCCTCCTGATTGGCCTTCCCGCCTGGCGAGAAAGGTCTTCAGGCTTGGCCAGGTTGACTCATTTCCCTCCAAATTTTGGAGAAAGATGCTGACAGAGGGTCTTATTAAAAGTCTTCTCTTCTTCCCCTCCTCTGTCCTTCGGCCTCTGTGCAAGATTTTGAAAACTAGGTGACATAAAATCTTCGCTTTTGTCTCTGTCTACCAGAAGGCACAGAGATACTATTTTTTGGTGCTGAATCCACTCTTATCGGCTAGCACCCTCCGGGTGTGTTATACTACAGAAGAACCCCTAATCCCTAGCCAAGGGACAGGCAGTCTGGGGATGATGGGCAGGGCAGTCCAGCACTTCTGGAAAGGCCTGGTTTGGGGAAGATCACTATCATGGTGATCAGCCATGATTAACCAAGTTTGATACACACCCAGGACCCTGCGACCGTCGTAAATATGAACCGGTTGCAAAGTCTCCGAATGTAAACTGCATGACCAGGGGGACGTTGCAACGGCCATAAGTGTGAAAAATAAGTCCTACTACATCATTTTGTTCGGTGCCGTTGTAACTTCAAACGGTCGCTAAACGAACAGTTGTAAGTCGAGATAAAATACAGTCTAAAACGAAATGGGAATAAAATACATAATAGGTAGACTGATGTGTATTTTATTCAGGGGTGGGCTTCAAAAATTTTAGCAAGGGGTTCTCTGCCCGGTTGCTGGGTGGGCGTGCCCATGGTGGGCGTGGCCTAGTCGGCCTTCTGCACCATGGCAGGGAGGGGGACGCTTTTGCCCTCCCCGGGCTCCAGAGGCTTTTCTTGAGCCTCCAGGAGGGCGAAACGGCCTCCGCAGGCTCTGGAGGCCCTCTGGAGGCCAGAAACAGGCCCGTTTCTGGCCTTCCCAAACTTCCAGTAGGCCCATTTTTCGCCCTCCCCGAGCCTCCACGCTCATCCTGCACTTACCTGCATCCAAAACGGGCCGTGTGGGAACTCCTGAGAGGGGTGGGGTGGGCGGGGCCAGCCAGGAGTGGGAATCTTAGCTAGAGGTTCTCCCGAACCCCCGCGAACCCCCAGCAGCCCCCCCCCTTGATTTTATTCCAATTTCGTTTTAGACTGTATTTTATTCCCATTTCATTTTAAGTTGTGTTTTAATCCAATTCAATTTTTAAACCGCTTGGATCAAATCGTAGTAATAATTTGTTTCTGGAACTCTGCCCTTTGATACGGCCCAAGGGCTAATCCATAAAATTAAAGAAAATATATAATGGCAATCGTTGTGTTTCCCCAAAGCCTATTTTTTTCCCAGAGGGATCTTGGGACGGGGTGCGGTGGGGGAAAATGATTGAAGGGCTTGTCAGCATGAACAGACGAGACTTTCGCATCCTGAAGTTTTTCCAAGTTGCCAACAAGCCGATCGGCGAAGGGAAAACCCGGCGAGCAGCATGGGAGAACGTGTGTTTATAATCATTAACGGCTTTTGCCCTTTGCAGAGGACAAATGGAATATACATTGACATGTGCCAAGGGACCGCCTGGCCTTCGCCGAGTTATTTATACGCGGCCCTGCAGATGGCATTTCTTTCAACGCCCCTCCGAGAAATTTTATTTTACGGGGCTCGGCTGGTGCGGAGATGCCTCCGAAAACCTTTCGGTGATGTCTTCCATGTGTCCGAGAGACATGGAAACATGGACACATTTAAATTTTTTTTTAAATTTCAAAAAAAAAAAATCTCTTCCCGGACCATCAAGGTGGTAAGGTGGACATTTTAAAAGCTCTCCAGGGTTTCACTTTCTCGTTTCGAAAAGCTGGAAGGTATTTTAATGAAGTTGGCAAGAAAAAGGCTTCTCCAGATATCGGGAGATACCGATACGTGCATGAAGTCAGGTAGTCCCTGACTTAACAAGCATTCGTTTAGAGACCGTGATTAAAATTCTGATGCTTGGCAGCTGACTCGTATTTATGACGGTCACAGAAGCAATTTGCAGGAAGCTGATAAGATAAGCAAGACAAGACGCGAAGGAATGTGAACGAAGTTGTTCCCTGCAAATTGCTTCAGTAGGTGTTCCTCCTTAAATAGGCTAAGGGAGCAGCCAATTAGCCCCAAGCCTTACTCTCGAGGAGACCTCCTCCTGAGGAGCTACTCCTGCCTTTTAACAGCTCTGGGTGCTCGGGCATCGAGAAGAGGCTCCACTCTCTTCACTTAAAGGAGCTTCTGGAGGTTCTGAAGGCCCTGGCTGAATCCCCGCCTCTGGCACCACATCTTCTCCAGCCTCCTCACTGTCCGACTCAAGCGCCAGCTGCACAGGCTGCTCGCGTAGCACCACACCAGCCTCCTCACTGTCGGAATCAGCTACTAGCTGCACAGGCTGCTGATGGGCCACAACACTGACAAGCAAAGTCAATGGGGAAGCCGGATTCACTTAACAACCTTGTGACGAGCTTAACAAAGGCAACGATTCGCTTACCAACTGTGGCGAGAAAGGTCGTAAAATAGGGCAAAACTCACTTAACAAACATTTCACTTAGCAACATAAACGTTGGGCTCAATTATGGCCGTAACTCGAGGACTACCTGAACGTCAAGCCCTCTTGGTATTCTTCTTTTTAATCAGCCAAACTTTGGGGGCAAAACTCATTTAACAACCATCTTGCTTAGCAATGGAACGTTTGGGCACAATTGTGGTTGTAACTCAAGGTCTACCTCTATTCCTGGAGGATCAGATTTGAAATCCCCCTTTGGTCTAAAGAGACTGACAGCTTTGGGAAGAAAAAAGGTCATAAAATGGGGCAAAATTCACCTAACAACTGTCTCACTTAGCAACAGAAATGTGGGGCTCACGCATGTGGTCATAGGCTGGCTGGGGAATTCTGGCAGTTGAAGTCCACACCTCCTAATAACACAATAAAGCGAATAGCAGAGTTGGAAGAAGGGACCTCGGAGGTCTTCTAGTCCAACCCCCTGCTCAGGCAGGAAACCCTGTAACATTTCAGACAAAAGGCTGTCCAATCTCTTCTCGAAAACCTCCAGAGATGGAGCGTTCACAACTTCTGGAGGCAAGTTGTTCCACTGGTTAATTGTCCTCTTTAGTTCTAAGTTGCTCCTTTCCTTTATTTCATTTCCATCCATTGCTTCTGGAGGCAACATTGGTAGAAAAGATCTGTTTTAAACTTTTAAATCAGGGGTGAAATGCTCCCGGTTCGGACCGGATCACCTGATCCGGTAGCGATGGCAGCGGGTGGTTCGGAGAACCGGTAGCAAAAATCCCTGCGCCCCCCCCACCCCGCCCCACCATGCCCAGCTGAGCCGCACGATCATCAGAGGCTTTTTTTTTTTACTTTTAAAAGCATTTTTTCTACCACCTCTTCGGACGAAAAAAATCCTTTTAAAAGTAAAAAAAAAAAAGCCTCCGATGATCGCGCGGCTCAGCTGGGATCGTCAGAGGCTTTTCAACGCATTTTTTTCTGCAACCTCTTCGGCCGAAGAGATGGTAAAAAAAAATGCTTTGAAAAGCCTCTGACGATCCCAGCTGAGTTGCCTGATCGGCAGAAAGCCTGGATAGCTCAACAGACAGAAGCACTGTAATTTAACACCAGCTGTCTGCAATTAAAGTAAGATCGAATCCCGCCAGGCTCAAGGTTGACTCAGCCTTCCATCCTTTCAAAGGTAGGTGAAATGAGGACCCAGTTTGTGGGGGCAATAAGCTGACTTTGTATAAATATACAAAAGTATGAAGGCTATTGCTTAACGCATTGTAAGCCGCCCTGAGTCTCCGGAGAAGGGCGGCATATAAATCAAATTAAAAAAAAAAAAAAAAAAGGCTTTTCAAAGCATTTTTTTGCAACCTCTTCCGAAGAGGTTGTAGAAAAAATGCTTTGAAAAGTTTTTTTTTTAAAAAAAAACAAGTTGGCCACGCCCACCCAGTCACATTACCCACCCACCCCACCAAGCCACGCCCACAGAACCGGTAGTAACAAATTTTGCATTTCACCCCCATTTTAAATCCTCGTTTTTTGGGGGTAGGTTTTTTTTTTTCTCTCTCTCTCTTTGGAAGTCCAGCAAATGCTCCTGGAATTATTTGCTGATCTTTGCAAAGCTTGGGACCAGTTTCTCTCTCCCCCACTCCGCCCCCCACCCCCCAGATCATCTTGGGTAGTTTGGGCTTCTCGTATGATGGGAACTCAGCAAATGGAGAAGAAGATGCTTTGGAGAACGTTCAATGAATTGCCTTAGATCTTCAGAGTGTCCCATCAATGCCAGCGGGAGAATAGAGGACACAAGAGTTGTGACCTAACTTGGCTTTTCTGTCTACCCCGAATCCCTTTGCATATTGTCTGTTTTGTTCCAGCTGGACAGGGTCGCTTTTGCAGCTCAACAAACCACAGTTTGTTCATCCTTCAGCTTCGAGGCGGTGGAAAGAAACGACGACATCCCAGCTTCAAAGTGGCTTTTGTCTTTTCTTCGTCTTTTCTCTCCTTTTTTTTTTTCTTCTTCTTTCCAACAGGACCCGATATCAAAGGGACCGGGAGAGAGAGGTGTTCATTATGTGTGTTTGTGTACGATTGTGTATGTGTGTGAGCAAACAGAAGCCAAAACGGAATTCGTTTGAAGGCGATGCCAACCTCCCGGGCTGCTTGGCAAATCGTGCTTGCCCTCCGTGCGATGAAACAGGGGCCGCCGTGGGGAGAGGGAGGAGGAGGAGGAGGGGGAGGCCTTGGGTGGGCCTGAATGGGTTGAATCAGAACAGAGGTCTTTCATCTACCCACTATAATTTTTTTTTAATTTTTTCCTTTTAACGGGCTGGAGCCAAGAGGGAGTTGCGAGAAAGAAAAAATGAGATGTTAAAAAAAGAGCTTCTGGGAAGCCTTGCATTGAATTTAGCAGAGGCCTGGTACCCTCAGCCCAACTTTCCTTGGGTAAAGTCTTCCCAGGATGGGTGCTGGAGAGAGGAATGGAATATGGAATGAACAGAGAGAGGAGAGGAGAGAAGACGGAATGAATAGAATAGAATAGAATAGAATAGAATAGAATAGAATAGAATAGAATAGAATAGAAT
This sequence comes from Pantherophis guttatus, assembly GCF_059756535.1. NCBI lineage: Eukaryota > Metazoa > Chordata > Lepidosauria > Squamata > Colubridae > Pantherophis > Pantherophis guttatus. Next base: position 4,401,272 of record NC_142067.1, on the reverse strand, counting down.
AGAACACAGAATGAATAGAATAGAATACAGAATGAATAGAATAGGAAAAAGAATGAATAGTATAGAATAGAGAATGAATAGAATAGAATAGAATAGAGAATGAATAGAATAGAATAGAGAATGAATAAAATAGAATAGAATACAGAATGAATAGAATAGAATACAGAATGAATAGTATAGAATACAGAATGAATAGAATAGAATACAGAATGAACAGAATAGAATAGACTAGAATAGAATAGAATAGAATAGGAGGTAGTCCTTGACTTACGATCACAATTGAGCCCCAAATTTCTAAGCCCCACTGCTAAGTGAAACATTTGTTAAGTGAGGGGAAGGGAGAGAAGGGACCTTGGAGGTCTTCTAGACCAACCCCTGCTCTCAGGCAGGAAGCCCTACACCATTCCAGACAAATGGCTGTGCAATCTCTTCTTAAAAGCCTTTAGTGATGGAGCGAGCATCCACAACGTCTGAAGGCAAGCCGTGCCACCGATTTATACACATGCATCCAAGATGCGATGTGTATGGGTGTATGCAATTGTCAGTTGCAAAAGGCAGCTTGATTTGAAACAGCTTACATCCTGCGACGAGACCTCTTAGCACCATCAAACATCCACATTTGCCTCTCCCAGGTCCTCTGGAAGGACTTCATGGATGGACAAAAGAGCTGAATCCAGGGTAAATGTCTGGTGGACTTTACCACCAACCATAATAATAACCATCGGCATTGGCAAAATTCGCCGTCGGTCAATTACAAAAGGCAGCTTGATTTGAAACAGCTTACATCCTGCGACGAGACCTCTTAACACCATCAAACATCCACATTTGCCTCTCCCAGGTCCTTGGGAAGGACTTCATGGATGGACAAAAGAGCTGAATCCAGGGTAAATGTCTGGTGGACTTTACCACCAACCATAAAAATAACCATCGGCATTGGCAAAATTCGCCGTCGGTCAATTGCAAAAGGCAGCTTGATTTGAAACAGCTTACATCTTGCGACGAGACCTTTTAGCACCATCAAACATCCACATTTGCCTCTCCCAGGTCCTCGGGAAGGACTTCATGGATGGACAAAAGAGCTGAATCCAGGGTAAATGTCTGGTGGACTTTGCCCCCAACCATAATAATAACCATCGGCATTGACAAAATTCGCCATCGGTCAATTGCAAAAGGCAGCTTGATTTGAAACAGCTTACATCCTGCGACGAGACCTCTTAACACCATCAAACATTCACATTTGCCTCTCCCAGGTCCTCTGGAAGGACTTCATGGATGGACAAAAGAGCTGAATCCAGGGTAAATGTCTGGTGGACTTTGCCCCCAACCATAATAATAACCATCGGCATTGGCAAAATTCGCCATCGGTCAATTGCAAAAGGCAGCTTGATTTGAAACAGTTTACATCCTGCAACGAGACCTCTTAACACCATCAAACATTCACATTTCCCTCTCCCAGGTCCTTGGGAAGGACTTCATGGATGGACAAAAGAGCTGAATCCAGTGTAAATGTCTGGTGGACTTTGCCCCCAACCATAATATTAACCATCGGCATTGGCAAAATTCGCCGTCGGTCAATTACAAAAGGCAGCTTGATTTGAAACAGCTTACATCCTGCGACGAGACCTCTTAACACCATCAAACATCCACATTTGCCTCTCCCAGGTCCTTGGGAAGGACTTCATGGATGGACAAAAGAGCTGAATCCAGGTTAAATGTCTGGTGGACTTTGCCACCAACCATAATAATAACCATCGGCATTGGCAAAATTCGCCGTCGGTCAATTGCAAAAGGCTGCTTGATTTGAAACAGCTTACATCCTGCGACGGGACCTCTTAACACCATCAAACATTCACATTTGCCTCTCCCAGGTCCTTGGGAAGGACTTCATGGATGGACAAAAGAGCTGAATCCAGGTTAAATGTCTGGTGGACTTTGCCACCAACCATAATAATAACCATCGGCATTGGCAAAATTCGCCGTCGGTCAATTGCAAAAGGCTGCTTGATTTGAAACAGCTTACATCCTGCGACGGGACCTCTTAACACCATCAAACATTCACATTTGCCTCTCCCAGGTCCTCGGGAAGGACTTCATGGATGGACAAAAGAGCTGAATCCAGTGTAAATGTCTGGTGGACTTTGCCACCAACCATAATAATAACCATTGGCATTGGCAAAATTCGCCGTCGGTCAATTGCAAAAGGCAGCTTGATTTGAAACAGCTTACATCCTGCGACGAGACCTCTTAACACTATCAAACATCTGCCTCTCCCAGGGCTTTAGGATTGAATTGATAGGTGGATAAAAATGCCAAATCCAGTGTGAACCTCTGGATGACGAAGCAGAATAACGGATGGGGCTGCCTTTCGCTATTGCCCCTTTCCCAGTTCCCTGCTCATTTTAGACTTCCTGTTTTCCCCATGGAGATATTTGCTTTTAATTAAGGGACGCTACTTGAGCTTTCCCAGAAATTCAATCTGGAGCTCAGGAGAAAGCTGGCTTTATAAACCAGAGTTCTGAAGAGAAGATCCTGGCTTGTGATAACATTCATTTGCTCGGTAATGATTTATAGCCCAGTAATCAAAGACGAGAAGGTCATTTCTTTCTTCTTATGTCCGTGGTCACAAAGCTGAGCAATAACCACGGTGTTCCCATCAGAGCTGGCTTTATTAATTGACTTGACTTGACTTGAATACTTTATTTAGCCAAGTGGGATTAGACACACAAGGAATTTGTCTCCGGGACAGAAGACAATCTGTTACCCAGCCTATTTAACCTGGTTACTAAATGAGCCCCTTTTCTGGCTTCCCACAAAACCTTGGACGGTAAACTCACCTCCTAAGTTAGGTTCCCACAGTGAGCTAAGCCATAGGTGGAAAAAGGATGAAAAAAAGGACCTAAAATGAGGCAAAACTCACTTAATCAATGTCTCACTTAGCAATGGAAATGTTGGGCTAAATTGTGGTCATGTCAAGAACTATCCATCTGTCCATCTGTCTGCCTGCCTGCCTGCCTGCCTGTCTGTCTGCCTATCATCTATCCATCCATCCATCCATCCATCCATCCATCCATCCATCCTATCCATCCATCCTATCCATCCATCCATATCTATCTATATCTATCTATCTATCTATCTATCTATCTATCTATCTATCTATCTATCTATCTATTTATCTTCTGTCATCTATCATCTATCTCATCTATCTATCTGTCTGTCTATCTATCTATCTATCTATCTACCTACCTATCTATCATCACCTATCATCTATCTATGTCTGTCGGTCTGTCTGTCTGTCTATCTATCTACCTACCTACTTACCTACCTACCCTTCATATCTATCTATCTGTCTATCTATCTATCTACCTATCTACCTATCATCACCTATCATCCATCTGTGTCTGTCTGTCTATCTATCTACCTACCTACCTATCATCACCTATCATCCATCTATGTCTGTCTGTCTATCTATCTACCTATCTACCTATCATCACCTATCATCCATCTATGTCTGTCTGTCTATCTATCTACCTACCTACCTATCATCACCTATCATCCATCTATGTCTGTCTGTCTATCTATCTACCTATCTACCTATCATCACCTATCATCCATCTATGTCTGTCTGTCTATCTATCTACCTATCTACCTATCATCACCTATCATCCATCTATGTCTGTCTGTCTGTCTGTCTATCTACCTACCTACCTATCATCACCTATCATCCATCTATGTCTGTCTGTCTGTCTGTCTGTCTGTCTGTCTGTCTGTCTGTCTATCTATCTATCTATCTATCTATCTATCTATCTATCTATCTATCTACCTGAAACAAGTAGAATCTTGAAAATTACGTGTAAACAGTGGCAATTATACGTCAGTAACGGTGACAGGATGGGAATTTTCATTCAAAATCCATCGGAGGAAATGAAACACGGTTTGCCGAACAGCAAAGTTTCTTAGAAAATGCATTCATGGATACGTAAATCAGAGGACGAAGTTTATGTTACAAGAGGTTGCCGATGACAACAGCAACAAGATCCTTATTTTTTTTTTAAAAAAAAATCCATAAAAAATACACCCCCACCCCACCCCATCCCCACCTCCTAATGCAGAGAGTAAATCTGCAGTTTGCTTAGTGCCTGCAGCTCCGGAGGTGCGGAATCCTTCCTGAAAGCGGCCCCAGATAGCCTGCAGCCTTGTTCCTGGCAAAGCATCAAAGGGGAGCGAAATGTTAAGAGACAGATACGGGGGGCCTTCAAAGGAAATGACCTTGAGGGAGCCGCTACAGTTATGGCCACCACCGGCCTTTGAAAGCATGTAGGCCATCAGCTCCTAGGGGCAGCCAGCGGCTTTGGATCAGTAGCCCCGTTTCTGGAACAAGAGGGCGAAGCTAGCTTTGGAAAAGGAAAGGGAAGGAGAGAAAGAGGAAAGGAAAGGAAAAGCAGAAGAAGAGGAAAGGGAAAATAGAGGAACAGGGAGGGAGGGAAGGAGGGGAAGGGAAGGGAAGGAGGGAGAGAGGATAGAAGGGAGGAGGGAGGGAGGAGGGACAGAGGGAAGAAGGAAGGAAGGAGGAAGAAAGGAAAGAAGGAAGGAAGGGGAAGGGAGGGAGGGAGAAAGAAGGAAGAAGGGAGGGAGGGAGGGAAGGAGAGCGAGACTAAATGGAAGGAAGGAAGGAGGAAGGGGAAGGGAGGGAGGGAGAAAGAAGGGAGGGAGGGAGAAAGAAGGAAGAAGGGAGGGAGGGAGGAAGGGAAGGAGAGTGAGACTAAATGGAAGGAAGGAAGGAAGGAAGGAAGGAAGGAAGGAAGGAAGGAAGGAAGGAATAAAAATGGGGAAGGGGGGGAGGGAAGGAAGGAAGAGGGAGGGAGGGAAGGAAGGAGGGGAAGGGAAGGGAAGGAGGAAGAGAGGATAGAAGGAAGGAGGGAGCAAGGAGGGACAGAGGGAAGAAAGAAGGAAGGAGGAAGAAAGGAAGGAAGGAAGGGGAAGGGAGGGAGGGAGGAAAAGAGGGAGGGAGGGGGAGGGAAGGAAGAAGGAGGGAAGAAGGAAGAGAGGGAGGGAGGGAGGAAGAAATGCAGAGAGGGAGAGAGAAAGGAGGGAAGGAATTCAAGAAAGGAGGGGAAGAAGGGAGGGAGGGAAGGAAGAGGGAGAAAGGAAAGAAGGAAGGAAGGGGAAGGGAGGGAGGGAGAAAGAAGGGAGGGAGGGAGAAAGAAGGAAGACGGGAGGGAGGAAGGGAAGGAGAGTGAGACTAAAAGGAAGGAAGGAAGGAAGGAAGGAAGGAAGGAAGGAAGGAAGGAATAAAAATGGGGTAGGGAGGGAAGGAAGGAAGGAAGAGGGAGGGGAGGGAAGGGAAGGGAAGGGAAGAAAAGGAAGGAAAGGAAAGGAAAGGAAAGGAAAGGAAAGGAAAGGAAAGGAAAGGAGAAGCAGTATGGATCTGATATCCCTCCCCCTTTCTTCATCCTCCAAAAGGAAAGGAGGGAAGGGCATTTTTCCGTTCTATCTGAGACTGGCATTTGAGGACTTCAAGAGAAGGATTAGCAGGGAGGGAACCACCCCAGTCCCAGCCTCTATCGAGAGATAAAACGTTCCCTGCATTTCTAATTTTAAACAGCCTTTTCCCCAACCCTCAGAATAACTTTCAGAATGATGAGGATTATATTTGAGGTGGGGAGGTGGGAAGGAAAGGCGAGGGGCAGGCGGACACTGGGGACCATTGTTCAAAGGGGCAGATGCCACACAACCATTTGTCTGAAATGGTGTAGGGCCCAGAGGCCTGAGCAGGGGGTTGGACTAGAAGACCTCCGAGGTCCCTTCCAACTCAATTATTCTGAACGACTTTTCTCCAGAAGTTGTGCGTACTCCAACACCGGAAGTTTTCAAGAGGAAATTGGACAACCATTAGAATAGAATAGAATAGAATAGAATAGAATGGAATGGAATGGAATGGAAGGGAAGGGAAGGGAAGGGAAGGGAAGGGAAGAGAAGGGAAGGGAAGAGAATAATTAGAATAGAATAGAATAGAATAGAATAGAATGGAATGGAATGGAAGGGAAGGGAAGGGAAGGGAAGGGAAGGGAAGAGAAGGGAAGGGAAGAGAATAATTAGAATAGAATAGAATAGAATAGAATAGAATAGAATAGAATAGAATGGAATGGAATGGAAGGGAAGGGAAGGGAAGGGAAGGGAAGGGAAGAGAAGGGAAGGGAAGAGAATAATTAGAATAGAATAGAATAGAATAGAATAGAATGGAATGGAATGGAATGGAAGGGAAGGGAAGGGAAGGGAAGGGAAGGGAAGGGAAGGGAAGGGAAGAGAATAATTAGAATAGCATAGCATAGCATAGCATAGCATAGCATAGCATAGCATAGCATAGAATAGAATAGAATAGAATAGAATAGAATGGAATGGAAGGGAAGGGAAGGGAAGGGAAGGGAAGGGAAGGGAAGGGAAGGGAAGGGAAGAGAAGAGAAGAGAAGAGAAGAGAAGAGAAGAGAAGAGAAGAGAAGAGAAGGGAAGAGAAGGGAAGGGAAGGGAAGGGAAGGGAAGGGAATAATTAGAATAGAATAGAATAGAATAGAATAGAATAGAATAGAATAGAATAGAATGGGAGGGGAGGGGAGGGGAGGGGAGGGGAGAGGAGGGGAGGGAATAATTAGAATAGAATAGAATAGAATAGAATAGAATAGAATAGAATAGAATAGAATAGAATAGAATAGAATAGAATAGGCAATAAGTCACTGTCTGTATGTATATATGTATATATAATAATAGAAATTAGTCAGTAGGTGAAGTTGTGTACTGTATATGTAAAAATTTTTTTGATTAAGAGAAACTTGTATATTTTAAATGTTTTTAAGTTTTAATAAAGTTTTGTTTTAAAAAAATAGAATAGAATAGAATGTAGAATAGAATAGATATTATAATGAAGAATACTGTAGAATAGATATTATAGAATAGAATAGAATAGAATAGAATAGAATAGAATAGAATAGAATAGGATGGGATGGGATGGGATGGGATGGGATGGGATGGGATGGGTTGGGATGGGATGGAATGGAATAGAAAATGGAATGGAATGAAGACAGAATAGAATAGAATGGAATGGAATGGAATGGAATGGAATGGAATGGAATGGAATGGAATGGAATAGAATAGAATAGAATAGAATAGAATAGAATAGAATAGAATAGAATAGAATAGAATAGAATAGAATTCTTTTATTGGCCAAGTGTGATTGGACACACAAGGAATTTTGTCTTTGGTGCATATGCTCTCAGTGTCCATAAGGAGAATAAAATACATTCATCAAGAATAAAAAGATACAACACTTAGTGATAGTCAAGGTTACTAATAAGCTATCAAATCATACTAGGAAACAAATAAAAACAATATAAATCGAAAGATACAAGCAACATGGTCATAGTAATAACTGGGAAGAGATAGATACTAGTAAGGAAGAGAATAATAATAATAGTAGTACAGTCTTAAATTAGTCTGAAATGGCAGAGGGTTCTCCTGCCTGAGCAGAGGGTTGGACTAGAAGACCTCCAAGGCCCCTTCCAACTCTGTTTATTCTCTTATTCTGTTAACCTAGAGACAACATATAGATAAGATGAGCCAACCATTTTGCTACTGGTTCTCTGAACCACCGGCCGCCATCGCTACCGGATCGGGCGATCCGGTCCGAACCGGGAGCATTTCACCCCCGAACCACGTGGAACTGGAACATCGAGACAACATTCAACTGTTCATTTTACTCCTCAGTCAGAGGAAGGAATTCGACAGAGTTAGCAGTATCTTGTCTACCGGCTTTTTAAAATTCAAATTCCATTAAGAATCTGGAAGAAATGTACAGGGAGATAAATAAGTTCAACAGGGCCGCGTAGGAGAATCCTCGGTGAAATTCTCTCGCCTTCCAGCTCCTGAAAGGTCAGATTAGAGAAACCTAACAGGCCCTTTTCACCTAAAAAATAAATAAATAAATAAATACCATCCTATTTTGAGAACACTCTGGGAGTTTTCAGACCCACTTGGAACCCTCTTCATCCGACGGGTTTTCTGCCATCTTGCCGATAAACCCAGATTTGCAAAGGTGTTTGGACAGTAGGTGATAGAAAAAGGAGGTCAAAGTTACTCTTCACTCCTCTAGCAGATGACAACGCTGAAAACTGGAATTTTCTAAGTCCTTCTGATGCGTTGCTTCAAAGAGCCACCAGATGGCAGCAAAATGTTGGCATTTGGTATCTCTGCGGTGCCCCCTAATGGTCCTGTGGAATTTTGCAACAGAGTTTATTTTAGTTCTTTCGGGATTCATATCCTCTGCCAAGTTCAGGAAATGCCCCCGTTTGTCGTCAACTCGATTGCAGGTCATGTTTCCCCGAAAATAAGGCCCAACTGGAAAATAAATCCTAGCATGATTTTTCAGGATGCTCGCAATATAAGCCCTACCCCCAAAATAAACCCCAATTAAGATTGTCAGCCAGATGGATGCATTTAGTACCATATTTCCCCCCAAAAATAAGAGCTAACCAGAAAATAAGCCCTAATGCATCTTTTGGAGCAAAAATTAATATAAGACCCAGTTTTATTTTCGGGGAAAGACGGAACAATCGAGATCGATTTTAATTTAAATTTTAAGATTTTAAAATTTTAAATTTTGGGCCAAATTTATATAGATTTTAATTGTTTTTAATATTTGTGTTTCATGTTTTTAATTCTGGCTGTGCACCGCCCTGAGTCCTCAGGGAGAAGGGCGGTATATAAATTGAAAATAAATAAATAAATAAATAAAATAAGATCAATCCAGTGCAAATGTTTGGCCCTTGCTCTCCTAAGCGAGGAGGGCTGGTGCCATCTTAATGCTTCTCATAACATGTGAAAGCTGTCAGGTTTTCCGCACTAGTCCGGGAAGCGAATTTAAAAGAAATGTTTCACGGCAGAATTTCGTCTCCCGTGACTCAAATTACCAGCCAGTCCAGTTCAGCAAATGTTTTCTGCAACATTAATTGCATATTTTTCCTCCCTTGCAAGGGTTCTGCTCCATTTCCTTCTTTCAGATGAGTGCAGATGAGATTCCTTCTCCGATTAAAGAGTCGTTCAGTCGTCTCCTCCGTTGTACTAAATGTCTGTTTTTGTTCTGTCCACTGGTGGATGCAGCTTTTGACTATTGCTACGCTCTCATTCCCTCAACCTGCTTTCCTTTGATTCGCTCGAGTAGTGTGATAGAGACCCAGTTTGGCCTAGCTAGTAGTTAAGACCAGAAAGTGGGAGATTGTGGGCTCACAGTATCGCCTTAGCCATGAAAATCAGCTGGGGGAACATTGGCCAATTACAAGTGAGTTCTAGTCCCACCTTTGGCAGGAAAGCCAGCTGGGTGACTTTGGGCCAATCACCTGGAGACGGTGAGTTCTAGTCCCACTTTAGGAATGAAAGCCAGCTGGGTGACTTTGGCCAAACATCAGGAGATGGTGAGTTCTAGTCCCACTTTAGGCAGGAAAGCCAGCTGGGTGACTTTGGGCCAATCACCTGGAGACGGTGAGTTCTAGTCCTACCTTAGGAATGAAAGCCAGCTGGGTGACTTTGGCCAAACATCAGGAGATGGTGAGTTCTAGTCCCACCTTAGGCAGGAAAGCCAGCTGGGTGACTTTGGGCCAATCACCAGGAGACGGTGAGTTCTAGTCCCACTTTAGGAATGAAAGCCAGCTGGGTGACTTTGGCCAAACATCAGGAGATGGTGAGTTCTAGTCCCACTTTAGGCATGAAACCCAGCTGGGTGACTTTGAGTCAATCACCAGGAGACGGTGAGTTCTAGTCCCACCTTAGGAATGAAAGTCAGCTGGGTGACTTTGAATCAATCACTAGGAGACGGTGAGTTCTAGTCCCACTTTAGGAATGAAAGTCAGCTGGGTGACTGAATCAATCACCAGGAGACAGTGAGTTCTAGTCCCACCTTAGGAATGAAAGTCAGCTGGGTGACTTTGGGCCAATCACCAGGAGACGGTGAGTTCTAGTCCCACCTTAGGAATGAAAGTCAGCTGGGTGACTTTGAATCAATCACCAGGAGACGGTGAGTTCTAGTCCCACCTTAGGAATGAAAGTCAGCTGGGTGACTTTGAATCAATCACCAGGAGACGGTGAGTTCTAGTCCCACCTTAGCAATGAAAGTCAGCTGGGTGACTTTGAATCAATCACCAGGAGACGGTGAGTTCTAGTCCTACCTTAGGAATGAAAGTCAGCTGGGTGACTTGGGGCCAATCACCAGGAGACGGTGAGTTCTAGTCCCACTTTAGGAATGAAAGCCAGCTAGGTGACTTTGAGTCAATCACCAGGAGATGGTGAGTTCTAGTCCCACCTTAGGAATGAAAGCCAGCTAGGTGACTTTGAATCAATCACCAGGAGACGGTGAGTTCTAGTCCCACCTTAGCAATGAAAGTCAGCTGGGTGACTTTGAATCAATCACCAGGAGACGGTGAGTTCTAGTCCTACCTTAGGAATGAAAGTCAGCTGGGTGACTTGGGGCCAATCACCAGGAGACGGTGAGTTCTAGTCCCACTTTAGGAATGAAAGCCAGCTAGGTGACTTTGAGTCAATCACCAGGAGATGGTGAGTTCTAGTCCCACCTTAGGAATGAAAGCCAGCTAGGTGACTTTGAATCAATCACCAGGAGACGGTGAGTTCTAGTCCCACTTTAGGAATGAAAGTCAGCTGGGTGACTTTGAATCAATCACCAGGAGACGGTGAGTTCTAGTCCCACCTTAGGAATGAAAGTCAGCTGGGTGACTTTGGGCCAATCACCAGGAGACGGTGAGTTCTAGTCCCACCTTAGGAATGAAAGCCAGCTGGGTGACTTTGAGCCAATCATCAGGAGATGGTGAGTTCTAGTTCCATCTTAAGAATGAAAGTCAGCTGGGTAACTTTGAGCCAATCACCAGGAGACAGTGAATTCTAGTCCCATTTTAGGCATGAAAGCTTGCTGGCTGACTCTGGCCCGATCACCAGGAGATGGTGAGTTTTAGTCCTGCCTTAGGCAAGAAAGCCAGCTGGGTGAATTTGGGCCAATCACAAGGAGACCGAGACGTCTAGACCCAGGAGACAGGGAGTTCTAGTCCTGCCTTAGGCATAAAAGTTGGCTCAGTGACTTTGGGTCAGTCCCTCTCTTTCAACCCAATCGACCTCACAGGGTTGTTGTTGTGGGGGAAATAGTAGGAAGAAGGACTATTAGGTATTATCACCTCCTTGAGTAATTTGTAAAACTAATAAAGGCAGGAGATAGATAGATAGATAGATAAATAGATAGATAGATAGATAGATAGATAGATAGATAGATGATAGATAGATAGATAGATAATGGATGGGGAGGAGGGATGGAGGGAAGGAGGGAGTAAGGCTAGATCGATCGATAGATAGATAGATAGATATAGATAGATGGATAATGGATGGGGAGGAGGGATGGAGGGAGTACAGATAGATAGATAGATAGATAGATATAGATAGATGGATAATGGATGGGGAGGAGGGATGGAGGGAAGGAGGGAGTAAGGATACATAGATAGATAGATAGATAGATAGATAGATAGATAGATAGATAGATAGATAGATAGATAGATATAGATAGATGGATAATGGATGGGGAAGAGGGATGGAGGGAAGGAGGGAGTAAGGATACATAGATAGATAGATAGATAGATAGATAGATAGATAGATAGATAGATAGATAGATAGATAGATATAGATAGATGGATAATGGATGGGGAAGAGGGATGGAGGGAAGGAGGGAGTAAGGATACATAGATAGATAGATAGATAGATAGATAGATAGATAGATAGATAGATAGATAGATAGATATAGATAGATGGATAATGGATGGGGAGGAGGGATGGAGGGAAGGAGGGAGTAAGGATAGATAGATAGATAGATAGATAGATAGATAGATAGATAGATAGATAGATAGATAGAGATAAATGGATAATGGATGGGGAGGAGGGATGGAGGGAAGGAGGGAGTAAGGATAGATAGATAGATAGATCGATAGATAGATAGATATAGATAGATGGATAATGGATGGGGAGGAGGGATGGAGGGAAGGAGGGAGTAAGGATACATAGATAGATAGATAGATAGATAGATAGATAGATAGATAGATAGATAGATAGATATAGATAGATGGATAATGGATGGGGAAGAGGGATGGAGGGAAGGAGGGAGTAAGGATACATAGATAGATAGATAGATAGATAGATAGATAGATATAGATAGATGGATAATGGATGGGGAGGAGGGATGGAGGGAAGGAGGGAGTAAGGATAGATAGATAGATAGATAGATAGATAGATAGATAGATAGAGATAAATGGATAATGGATGGGGAGGAGGGATGGAGGGAAGGAGGGAGTAAGGATAGATAGATAGATCGATCGATAGATAGATAGATATAGATAGATGGATAATGGATGGGGAGGAGGGATGGAGGGATGGAGGGAAGGAGGGAGTAAGGATAGATCGATCGATCGATCGATCGATCGATCAATAGATAGAGTTTCTTGAAGGAAGACATTTACAGGTAGTCCTCGACTTACGACCATATTTGAGCCCACCATTTCCATTGTTAAGTGAGAAATTTCTTCTTTTGCCCCATTTTACGACCTTTCTTGCCACAGTTAAGTGAATCCCTGCAGTCCTTAATTTAATAGCACGGTCGTTAAGCAAAATCTGATTTCTCTATTGACTCTGCTTCTCAGAAGATCGCCAAAGGGAATCACGTGACCCAAGGGGGGGAGGGGGACACTGCAACCGTCATAAATATGAGTCACTTGCCAAGCCTCCAAATTTTGATCACATGACCCCTGGGAGGTTTGCAACGGACCGTTGTAAGTCGAGAACCACTTGTACCCCCAGCCAGCCTGCAAATGTTCCCGAGTTGACTTTCTTGTTTCCCAAATGATCCAATGGATATTGACCGGCTCCAGGAGATCTGGGAATCCCAGAAGGAGGTCTTCTCCACCAGTCGTGGATCAGATCCAGTGGTGATATTCAGCCGGTTTGGACCGGTTTGGGGGAAACGGTTGTAGCAACCTGCAGTTGGGCACGCCGACCTGCCCCAGCGCTATGCCGCCCTATTTAACCACATTTTCTAAGCTGCACCAGTGGTGGGATTCAAAATGTTTTACTACCGGTTCTGTGGGCGTGGCTTGGTGGGCGTGGCAGGGGAAGGATACTGCAAAATCCCCATTCCCACCCCACTCCAGAGGAAGGATACTGCAAAATCTCCATTCCCCCCCCACTCCAGGGGAAGGATACTGCAAAATCCCCATTCCCTTCCCACTCCAGGGGTAGGATACTGCAAAATCTCCATTCCCACTCCGCTCCAGGGGAAGGATACTGCAAAATCTCCATTCCCACTCCGCTCCAGGGGAAGGATACTGCAAAATCTCCATTCCCACTCCGCTCCAGGGGAAGGATACTGCAAAATCTCCATCCCACCCCACTCCAGGGGAAGGATACTGCAAAATCTCCATTCCCACACCACTCCAGGGGAAGGATACTGCAAAATCTCCATTCCCTCCCCACTCCAGGGGAAGGATACTGCAAAATCTCCATTCAAATCTCACTCCAGGGGAAGGGTACTGCAAAATCTCCATTCCCACCCCACTCCAGGGGAAGGATACTGCAAAATCTCCATTCCCACCCCACCCCAGAGGAAGGATACCGCAAAATCCCCATTCCCACCCCACTCCAGGAGAAGGATACTGCAAAATCCCCATTCCCTCCCTTACTCCAGGGGAAGGATACTGCAAAATCCCCATTCCCTCCCCACTCCAGGGGGAAGGATACTGCAAAATCCCCATTTCCTCCCAATCAGCTGGGACTCAGGAGGCAGAGAATAGATGGGAGGGGCTGGGCCAGCCAGAGGTGGTATTTACCGGTTCTCCGAACTCCTCAAAATTTTCCACTCCCGGTTCGCAAGAACTGGTCAGAACCTGCTGAAATCCACCTCTGAGCTGTACACATGTGTGCAAGCTATGCGCGCAAGCAAAGTGCGTGCACAGAAGGCCGCGTGCATGCACTCACATTTTCAGTGCGCGGTGAACCGGTGGTAAAATTATGTGAAACCCACCTGTGGTCCGATCGGAACCGCCCCAAAGCCGAAGAGCGACCCCCTTCCCCCAAGTCCCAACTACTACCCATTCCCTGTTTTCTTTGGATGTTGGTTTTCCGGCATGGGTAAGGCACAAGAATTAAGCAGAAAATCTGTGATCCTCATCAAGGTAGGTTTAGGATTATGGGCCCCGCTTTCCCCTCTTTGGTCAAACAGTACGTGCAAAAGGGTAAGGGGGGAAGGACCCCTCCCCTGAGAAGGGGCTGGGAGGAAGTGGAAGGAACCTTGATTGAGTTTTAATTTGCAAAAGCTGGAAATATGCCGGTTTTCTTGCAGGCAGACCTTACCGAAAGTTGGCAAGGGTCCTTAAACGTGACAAGACATGGACCCGAGAATGGGTTTTGGGGAGCGGGAGTTGCCAGGTTGGAGAAACCCAGGAATTCTGGGAATTGAAGTCCACAGGCCTTAAAGTTGCTTAGTTTGGGAAACCAGGGAATTCTGGGAGTTGAAGTCCACACAACTTTAAATTGCCAAGTTTGAGAGACTCAGGAATTCTGGGAGTTGAAGTCCATACCTCTTAAAGTTGCTTAGTTTGGGAAACCAGGGAATTCTGGGAATTGAAGTCCAAACATCTTAAAGTTGCTTAGTTTGGGAAACCAGGGAATTCTGGGAGTTGAAGTCCACACAACTTTAAATTGCCAAGTTTGAGAGACTCAGGAATTCTGGGAGTTGAAGTCCACACCTCTTAAAGTTGCTTAGTTTGGGAAACCAGGGAATTCTGGGAGTTGAAGTCCACACAACTTTAAATTGCCAAGTTTGAGAGACTCAGGAATTCTGGGAGTTGAAGTCCATACCTCTTAAAGTTGCTTAGTTTGGGAAACCAGGGAATTCTGGGAATTGAAGTCCAAACATCTTAAAGTTGCTTAGTTTGGGAAACCAGGGAATTCTGGGAGTTGAAGTCCACACAACTTTAAATTGCCAAGTTTGAGAGACTCAGGAATTCTGGGAGTTGAAGTCCACACCTCTTAAAGTTGCTTAGTTTGGGAAACCAGGGAATTCTGGGAGTTGAAGTCCACACAACTTTAAATTGCCAAGTTTGAGAGACTCAGGAATTCTGGGAGTTGAAGTCCATACCTCTTAAAGTTGCTTAGTTTGGGAAACCAGGGAATTCTGGGAGTTGAAGTCCACACATGTTAAATTTCCCAAATTTGAAAAACCCAGGAATTCCGGGAGTTGAAATCCACACACCTTTAAATTGCCAAGCTTCAGAAAACCTGGAATTCTGAGAGTTGAAGTCCACACGTTAAATATCTTTCCCCTGGAGTGGGGTGGGAATGGAGATTTTGCAGTATCCTTCCCCTGCCACGCCCACCAAGCCACACCAAGCCTGTTCTGTCCCTTTTCCTTATGATAATGGAACTTGGCAACAACCTAGTGGCTGCCTGCCAAGAGTTTGTTATTTACGAAGAGGAGAGATAACTTCTCCCCACTTCTGATACATCAAAAGAAACAGCTCAATAATTGCGGAGTCAATCAAGTCCAGAGATAACCCAGCAAAGTCTATAGCCAAAAGTCCGGCAATGCAGAATGGCGTGGAAGCTTTCAGCTTTGTTCGTCATAAGGTTTGACTGGCCACCACGCTCCCTTTTATATCCTGTGGGGTGTGGTCCAGTGACTCAGCCTAATCTCGGGCACGCCTTTTCTTCTGTTGCGCGCGCTTATCTCTGCGACGCTGGCGTGGATCCAGCCAAGACTCATTGCCCTCATCACTGTCCATCTGTGGCTGCGTGGACGTGCTTGGCCCTGGCCCTATCTCTTGCCCTTCGGCGGACTCCGAAGGCATTGCCAGAGAGGAGGGTCCTAGAGACGGAGGCCTTGCCAACTCCTCTCCTTCACTCTCGGAGTCCTCTTCTGCCGATGACACAGGCTCAGGTAACGGAGCCACAACAAAGCCCACCAAGCTACCCCACACACAACCGGTAGTAAAAAAATTTGAATTTCACCACTGGGTTGGACTAGAAGACCTCCAAGGTCCCTTCCGACTCTGTTATTCTGTTATTCTGCGCTTACTTGTTCCAACTTTCGTTCTCCACAAGAAAGTAGGTATAATAAAGGCAAAATGCGCAAACGCCCCACGTCCATGTTCTTCCACTTCTACTAGCCCCATTTCATTTTTGGCTTCCTACCAGGCTGAACGCCAAGACGCTCCTCAGAGGACCGGCGAACCGAATCCAAGCCGCTCCATATTGAAAGGAAGCAAAATAAAAAGCCATTAACCAACATTGGTGGTTCAGCACATCAGCCAGCCGTCATGTTAGAATCCATGTGCTCGGAAGCCCCGGAGCTAAAGGGGTGATTCCTGCCTCATTGACAAAGCCCGCCTGTCTGAGGCAGCCATTTGCAACCCATTTACTCCGGGTTGGAATGTAAGGCGGAAAAAAAAAAAAGCCACGGCACGGGTGAAAGGAGTCGGGGCTGAGAGTCCTGGGATGTGGGATGCACGACAGGCCTCTTTTGAAAGGCTGCGTCTCCTCACAAGTTTACGGGTAGCTCTCGACTCACAACAGGAGGCCAACATTTCCAGGGCCGAGCGAGGCAGTGGTTAAAGTGAGTTTGGCCCCATTTTACGACCCTTCTCGCCACGGTTGTAAAGTGAAGCTCTGCAGTTGTTAAGCGAGGAAGCCCGTTGTTCAGTGAATCGGGCTTCCTCCCGCTGACTTTGCAAACCAGAAGTTTGCAAAATGGTGACCTCCGGATGCTGCAACCCGTCATAAATACATGCTCGGAGAGCACCAAGGACTCTACAGTTGTCTTCCTCCTCCTCCTCCCTGCAAACACTACTTTGTTCTTCTGATGTTCCCACCAGCACTGATGGTGTTCCCTAGTTGGGTAATGAAATGTCTACAATAAAACAATCAAGCTCAGAGAGCACCAAGGACCCCACAGTCCTCCTCCTCCTCCCTCTTTCTCTTCTACTTTTCTTCCTCCTCCTCCTCTTCCCTCCATCATCTGTCTTCTCCTCCTCCTCCTCCTCCATCCTCCACTCCTCCTCCTCTTCCCTCTATCATCTGTCATTCATTCTCTTCCTCCTCCATCCTCCACTCCTCCTCCTCTTCCCTCCATCATCTGTCATTCATTCTCTTCCTCCTCCATCCTCCACTCCACAAACTCCATTCCTGGCATTGATGATGTAATCTAGTTGGGTAATAAAACGTCTCCAAGAAAACAGCCAAGCTCAGACAGTCCTCCTCCTCCTCCTCTCCTCCTCCACAAACCTTACCCTCTTCTAGCACTGATGTTGTTCCCTAGTTGGGCCCCGAAACGTCTGCAAGAAAACCACTCAGAGAACACCAAGGACCCCACAACAGTTCAACCCTGAGCTACAAAAAATATCCTATCAGAATTATGTGATTCATTCAGCAACCCCAGCAAGAAGGGTCGTAAAACCAGGCGTGACTTGCTTAACGACCGCACCGCTTAGCCACGGATGTTCCAGTCCCAATTGTGGTTGTAAATCAAGGATTAACTTCAGGATGGATTTGGGGATGTGGATTGCTAATCCCTGATGTCAAAGGCTTGGATTGTTACGTTCTCTGGCAACGGCGTTTGGCTCCATGAAAAGCTGGACCGGTGCAGCTTTCCAGCTCTTTGGCTGAAAACCGAACAGTTCAAATTCTTCCGTCCAAATCAGGGGGAGTTGTCCGTGAAAATCCCCCCGGCGAATGGCCAGAAAATTAAACGTTTTTCTTCACCCCGACGCTCGCCAAGTTCCAAAGGGCTGCTTGACAGACAGAAGAAGAAAAACTTAAAAAATGAGCTTTCACACCCAACAAAAAAGATTATTCTGGCTAATGCTGTTCTTGGTCGGCTCCCTTCCAGACTCTGCGTTCTTCCATCTGGTTTGATCACATTTTTATTAAACATGTACAGATGAACAGAGCCGGAAGGGACCCTGTAGGTCATCTAGTCCAACCCCCCACCAAAGCAGGAGATCCTATACCATTTTTGGCTGTCCAGTCTCTTCTTGAAAGCCTCCAGGGATGAAGCTCCCACAACCTCCGAAGCAGGGGTGGGTTCTAAATTTTTTTACTACCGGTTCTGTGGGCGTGGCTTATTTTGTGGGTGTGGCTTATTGGGGGTAATGTGACTGGGTGGGCTTGGCCAACTTTTTTATATATATATAGTTTTAAAAGCATTTTTTCTACAACCTTAAGAGGTTGCAGAAAAAAATGCTTTTAGAAGCCTCTGACGATCAGGCAGAGGTTGTAGAAAAAATGCTTTTAAAAGCCTCTGACGATCCCAGCTGAGCCGCGCGATCATCAGAGGCTTTTTTTTTACTTTTAAAAGCATTTTTTTTACAACCTTAAGAGGTTGCAGAAAAAAATGCTTTTAGAAGCCTTTGACGATCAGGCAACTCAGCTGGGATCACCAGAGGCTTTTAAAGGCATTTTTTTTCCCTACAATCTCTTCGGCCGAAGAGGTTGTAGAAAAAATGCTTTTAAAAGCCTCTGACGATCCCAGCTGGGCCGCAAAATCATCAGAGGCTTTTTTTTTTTTTTTACTTTTAAAAGCATTTTTTCGGCCGAAGAGGTTGTAGAAAAAATGCTTTTAAAAGTAAAAAAAAGCCTCTGATAAGGTGGGTGGGGTAAGCGAGCAGTGACCGGGCCGGGGACTGGTTCGGGGGCGTGGCCAGCCAATGTTATTACCGGTTCTCCGAACTACTAGAAATTTTTACTACCGGTTCTTGCGGTATTGGGCCAATCACCAGGAGACGGTGAGTTCTAGTTCTGCCTTAGACATGGAAGCTGGATGGGTGACTTTGGGCCAATCACCAGGAGACTGAGAGTTTTAGTCCTGCCTAGAATGGAAGCTGGATGGGTGACTTTGGGTAAATCACCAGGTGATGGTGAGTTCTAGTCCTGCTTTAGGCATCAAAGCCAGCTGGGTGACTTTGGGCCAGTCACTTTCTCTCAGCCCAACCTACCTCACAGAGTTGTTGTTGTGGGGAAAACAGGAGGACGAAGGAGTATTAGGTCTCTTCACCACCATGAGTTATCTATAACAATAATAAAGGTTGAGATAAAATAAATAGATAAATAAAAAACTTAAAAAATTTAATATCCTTTCAGTTTTCTCTGCTGTGGGAAAAATGTAGTCATGTTTCTCTTTCAAACATGTATTTCTTCCCTGGACTACTGGAAAGATCAAAGCTGTCTTGCATTGTCTTGGTGGGCATGGCAGGGGAAGGATACTGCAAAATCCCCATTCCCACCCCACTCCAGGGGGAAGGATAGTGCAAAATCCCCATTCCCACCCCACTCCGGGGGAAGGATACTGCAAAATCCCCATTCCCACCCCACTCCAGGGGGGAGGATAGTGCAAAATCCCCATTCCCACCCCACTCCGGGGGAAGGATACTGCAAAATCCCCATTCCCACCCCACTCCAGGGAAAGGATACTGCAAAATCCCCATTCCCACCCCACTCCGGGGGGAAGGATACTGCAAAATCCCCATTCCCAGCCCATTCCTGGGGGAAGGATACTGCAAAATCCCCATTCCCAGCCCATTCCTGGGGGAAGGATACTGCAAAATCTCCATTCCCACCCCACTCCTGGGGGAAGGATATTGCAAAATCCCCATTCCCACCCCACTCTGGGGCCAGCCAGAGGTGGTATTTGCCGGTTCTCCGAACTACTCAAAATTTCCGCTACCGGTTCTCCAGAACCTGTCAGAACCTACCGGATTTCACCCCTGACCGCGATCATCAATGGGTGGATAACCATTCCTAGCACCACTGGCATCTCCCATGAATTTGCACGCATCACATGGCCAAAGTAACTCAGACGTAATCTTACGACGTACCTAGCAGATTAATCTTGTTTTAGAGCGTACATTTTCAACACTGGTGGTATTCAGCCGGTTCAGGAAAACCGCTAGTTGTGACCTGTGGGTGGGCCAGCCCACACGCCCCGGTGCTATGCCGTCCTATTTAGCCACGTTTTCTAAGTCGCGTGCATGTGTGCAAGCCGCATGCGTGAGCCGTGCGCGTATGCGGAAGGCACACTCTCACATTTTCGGTCCACAGCGAAGCGGTGGTAAAGTTAACGTAAAACCCATCTCTGTGTTCTGTGCCAGCTACGGACCCCAAACAACGCAGCACACACCAAGTCTGTACAAACCTTAGTTTACTAAATTAAATCAGTCTTTTTCAAACAAAGGCTGTTAATTAACTTTCTTAACAGCCTACAAGAATCCAAAGAATAAATAATCGTAATCTTACTATGGTTGGCAGAACGCCCAGAAGCAATTTGCAGAGAACTAAGATCAAGGCGCGAAGGAGAGTGAACGAAGTTGTTCCCTGCAAATTGCTTCAGTCGGCGTTCTTCCTTAAATAGGCTAAGGGAGTGGCCAATTAGCCCCAAGCCTTACTCTCGAGGAGACCTCCTCCTGAGGAGCCACTCCTGCCTTTTGGCAGCTCTGCGCGCCCGTGCATCGAGAAGAGGCTCCTCCTCTTCCTCCTCTTCCTCCTCTTCACTTACGGGAGCTTCTGGAGCTTCTGAAGGCCCTGGCTGAATCCCCGCCTCTGGCGTCACATCTTCTCCAGCCTCCTCATTGTCCGACTCGAGTGCCAGCTGCACAGGCTGCTGGCGCAGCACCACACCAGCCTCCTCACTGTCTGAATCAGCTATTAGCTGCACTGACGGGCCACAACACTCTGATTTTCAATATCCTTTTTTTTTTTCATCTAAGGTCTCCTAATTTCCTTCTAGGATGGAAATATTTCTCTCCTGCAGACCTTCAACATCCGAATTCCCTCAATGTCGCTCTTGGTCACCCTCGATAGGTGTGTGATTTGCAACCCCCTGAATTGAAAGTCTCACTTCATTGCTTCCTCGCTCTCGATATGTAGACTTGTGGGGGGATGGATTTTGCCAGATTTTTTTTTTTTTTTGCTAGAATTCCTATCGTGCGAAACCGAAGCCCTGGACGCACTCTGGAATTGGCAGAGGAATTCTTTTTATTATTATTATAGCCGGGCTAAAATACAATGATTTGGCCAGCAAAATAAGACTCCGAAAATGCCCTTTCTTGGCCCTCTACACCTCATCCGTGAACTTCATGGATGTACTCCATATAGAGCATCATCCATCCATGGTTCCATAACGCTTCACTCTTCTGGTTACGTCAACATTGGTCAGTAATAACATCCGGTCCCATCTGGATTTGACTCTGAAATGTTCAGCGTCCAACGGCCATACCAGAGAGAAACAAAAGTTGTTATCCATGAAGGAGAAATTTCCTGACAGTGAGAACAATTAATCAAGTGGGATAACTTGCCACCAGAAGTTATAAATGCTCCAACACTGGGAATTTTTAAGAAGAGACTGGAGAGCCATTTGTCTGAAGTGGTGTAGGGTTTCCTGCCTAGGCAAGGGGTTGGACTAGAAGACCTCCAAGGTCCCTTTTCCAACTACGTTATTCTGTTATTCTATTCTCCAAAACACCTGAAGGCAGGACAATGTTGTGGCTCCATTCTCTGAGCCTGTGTCATCGGCAGGAGAAGACTTCGAGAGTGAAGGAGAGGAGTTGGCAAGGCCTCCCACTCCAGGACCCTCCTCTCTGGCAATGCCTTCAGTGTCCGCTGAAGGGCAAGAGATAGGGCCGGGGCCAAGCACGTCCACGCAGCCACCGATGGACAGGGATGAGGGTAATGAGTCTTGGCTGGATCCACGCCAGCGTCGCAGAGATAAGCGCGCGCAACAGAAGAAAAGGCGTGCCCGAGATTAGGCTGAGTCACTGGACCACACCCCACAGGATATAAAAGGGAGCGTGGTGGCCAGTCAAACCTTGTGACGAACAAAGCTGAAAGCTTCCACGCCATTCTGCATTGCCGGACTTTTGGCTATAGACTTTGCTGGATTATCTCTGGACTTGATTGACTCCGTAATTATTGAGCTGTTTCTTTTGATGTATCAGAAGTGGGGAGAAGTTATCTCTCCTCTTCGTAAATAATAAACTCTTGGCAGGCAGCCACTAGGTTGTTGCCAAGTTCCGTTATCCTAAGGAAAAGGATTTTGCCGGCTGGTTTGGTCTTTAACTCTTGAACGTCTGTTGGTGTGTGTGCGTGTGGGTGGGGGACAGAACAGACAAGAAGCAACGGATGGAAACGAATCAAGGAGAGAAGCAACTGAGGACTAAGGAGAAAGTTCCTAACTGTTAGAACAATTAACCAGTGGAACAACTTGCCTCCAGAAATTGTCGATGCTCCAACACTGGAGGTTTTCAAGAAGAGATTGGACAACCATTTGTCAGAGATGGTATATAAGGTCTTCCCACTCCGTTTAGGTGGTCCTCGGCTTACGACTGCAATTTCGTCCAAAATTTCTGTTGCTAAGTGAGACGTTTGTTAAGTGAATTTTGCCCCATTCACGGCCTTTCTTGCCACGCATCAGTCTGCTGAGCCACCAGACCTTTCTAAACGGGCCTGGTGGCTCAGCAGACTTGATAGCATTGTGATTAACACCAGCTGTCTGCAATTACTGCAGGTTCGAATCTCCCCAGGCTCAAGGTTGACTCAGCCTTCCATCCTTTCTAAGGTGGGTAAATTGAGGACCCAGTTTGTGGGGGGCAATAAACTGACTTTGTATAAATATACAAAAGTATGAAGGCTATTGCTTAACGCATTGTAAGCTGCCCTGAGTCTCCGGAGAAGGGCGGCATATAAATCAAATCCCAAAAAAAAAAAAACAGGAAGGAAGGAAGGAAGGAAGGAAGTAGGGAGGGAGGGAGGGAAGGAAGGGAAAGAGACTTCAAGGAAGGAAGGAAGACGCATTGTAAGCTGCCCTGAGTCTCCGGAGAAGGGCGGCATATAAATCAAATTAAAAAAAAAAAGAAAAGAAAAAGTGGATCACTGCAACTGTTTAAGTTAGTAACTTAACTTAGTAGCTTCAGTTAGTAGCTGTATGCAACGAAATTTCATTTTAATGTATGCCGATTAGTGTACATTCAAAGTGACAATAAAGTTATTATTCTATTTATTTATTTATTTATTTCATTTATTAAATTTATATCCCACCCTTCTCCCCGAAGGGACTCAGGGCGGTGAACAGCCGAGAATTAAAATAACATACAATATAAAAGTTAAAATAATTAAAAATAAATTAAATTAAACGGCCGCCCCAATTTAAAACCCCTAGCAATACAATTAAAAAACTCTATTCTATTCTATTCTATTCTATTCTATTCTATTCTATTCTATTCTATTCTATTCTACTCTACTCTACTCTACTCTACTCTACTCTACTCTACTCTACTCTACTCTACTCTACTCTACTCCATTCCATTCCATTCCATTCCATTCTATTCTACTCTACTCTACTCTATTCTATTCCATTTTATTATTTCAGCAGTAGCTGAAAGTAGAATCTTACGGCTGGAAAGGGACTTCAGAGGTCTTCTAGACTAACCCCTTGCTTGACAAAGCAGTAACTGAATGTAGAATCTTATGGCTGGAACCTCAAGAGGTCTTCTAGACTAATCCTTGACAAAGGAGTAAGTGAAAGTAGACTAACCTCACGCACAAGGCAGGAGATTTTATATCATGTTGGTCAAATGGTTGTCCAGTCTATTTTTGAAAACCTCCAGTGTTGGAGCATTCACAACTTCTGGTGGCAAGTTGTTCCACTGATTAATTGTTCTCACGGTCAGGAAATTTCTCCTCAGTTCTAAGTTGCTTCTCTCCTTGATTAGTTTCTACCCATTGCTTCTTGTCCTGCCCTCAGGTGCTTTGGAGAATAGCTTGACTCCCTCTTCTTTGGGGCAGCCCCTGAGATATTGGAAGGCTGCTATCATGTCTCCCTTAGTCCTTCTCTTCATCAAACTAGACATACCCAGTTCCTGCAACCGTTCTTCATATGCTTTAGCCTCCAGTCCCCTCATCCTCTTTGTTGCTCTTCTCTGCACTCTTTCCAGAGTCTCCACATCTTTTTTTACAAAATGGCGTCCAAAATTGGATGCAGGATTCCAAGCGCAGTCTCATCAAGGCATTGTCAAGTGGCACAGGTAGTCCTCATCTTGCAACAGTTCATTTAGTGACCGTTCAAACTTACGTCACTGAAAAAAAGTGACTTACGACCGTTTTTCACCCTTACAACCATTGTGGCATCCCTCACGGTGACGTGTTCCGAATTCAGACGCGTGGCAACCGGCTCATATTTATGATGGTCGTAAGAGTCCTTGGGGAGGGGGGGGGTGTATCACGTGATCCCCTTCTGCGACCTCCTGACAAGCAAAGTCAAATGGGGAAGCCCAATTCGCTTAGCGACGGTGGCAAGGAAGATCGTAAAACGGGGCAATGTTCACCTACCGTATTTTTCAGACTGTAAGACGCACCGGAGTATAAGACGCACCAAGGTTTCGAAGAGGAAAACAAGAAAAAAAAAATAAGTGTTTGGCCTCTGCACGTCCGGTTTTGCCCTCCCCGGCGCCCAGGAGCACTCTGCAGGCCTCCCAAACCCTCTGCCCATCCCGTTTTTGGAAAAAATGGGCAAAAATGGGATGCGAAGAGGGTTTGGGAGGCCTGCAGAGTGCTCCTGGGGTCTGGGGAGGGCAAAAACATGATGCGTGAGGGGGGTTTGGGAGGCCATAAACGGGTCCATTTTTGGTTTCCCAAACCTTCCACGCGTCACATTTTTGCCCTCCCCAGCTCCCAGGAGCATTCTGCAGGCCCCCCAAATCCTCTGCGCACTCTGTTTTTTTGCAAAAATGGGACACGTGGGGCAGGGTTTCGGGAGACCAAAAATGGCTATATTTGGTGTATAAGATGCACCAACATTTCCACCTTCTTTTAGGGGGCAAAAAAGTGCGTCTTATACTCCGAAAAAGTACGGTAACTGTGTCGCTTAGCCAGAGAAATTTTGGGCTCAATTGTGGGTCGTACGTCGAGGACTACCTGTATCAACACTTTGCGTGACCTTGATCCTATCCTTCTGTTAATGCAACATCAAGGACTACCTATATCCATGATGGCGAACCTATGGCCTGGCACGCCAGCTCAGCTCCGGTGCGCATGCGTCGGAGTCTCTGGAGGCTGGGGACAGCAAAAAAGTCACTTCCTGTCCAACCAGAAGTTGGGAAACGGGCCCTTTTGGGCCTCCGAGGGGGTGGGGAAGGCTATTTTCGCCCTCCCCAGATGCATAGAGAGGATCTGGAGCCAGGTGAGAAAGAAAAACGGGCCTACTGGGCCATCATGTGCTAGGGGCGTGGGGAAGGGGGGGGTCACATGCGCAGGGCGGGGTGCATAGAATTATGGGTGTGGGCACACGTGCACATGAACCTCCCCCGCCCCCCCTTCCTGGCACGCGATGGCAAAAAGGTTATACATCACTGACCTATATCAACACTTTGCATGACCTTGATCCTATCCTTCTGCTAATGCAACCTAAGTCACGCCCAGGGTGTCATGGCGGGCGCAGTGACATCATAGATGTGCAATGACATCATGGATGGCTCATACCAGGTGACCAGGATTGTCAATTCTGGTCAGCAGAATTAATGTGGGAGCTATTGGGGGCTTTTTAATAGTTCAAAATGGACTAAAATTTTCCAAAATGGAGCGGAAAAATTCCCATGAGTGTATTCTAACCACTGTTTCCAATGCAAACGCCAGATAGGTGGCCTACAACTCCCAGAATTCCCTAGCCACAAGGCCAGCGCTGAGAATTCTGGGAGATCAGATCCACACATCTAGAAATCATTGGGACGCACGAAGCTGGCTAGAAACTAGATATTAAAATGCCTTACAGATGTTGTGGGATGGCAACACACGGCATCTCACAACAGAGGCTGGGCCTCGCTGGAACTCCTACTTTCAATATGGTTGTTCAGTCGATCCAGAACGTTCCGCGGCCTCTTCATTTTCCCAAAGGCCACCGAGAAAAATGCATTTAGTCCCGTTTCTCAACATGTTTTTAAAATCACTTGTTTCTGAACCGTGGCCACCTTAAGAAAGGGTGGACTTCAACTCCCAGAATTCCCCAGCCAGACATGGCTGGCTGGGGAATTCTGGGAGTTGAAGTCCATACCACATAAAGTGGGTAAGGTTGAGAAATTCTGATCTAGAAATTAAAAGTTCAAGTACAATCATAATTAAAATCCCAGGAGGAATAAAAAAAGGACTGAGCAAAGGAGGGTCTTTCAGATATCGGTTGAGTCCTCCCATCAATGGAGATTTGAGAGAGGCGGCCTGCACATTTGAAGGGTGGACTAAGTGATCTCGGTGGTCCCTTCCAACTCCACCAACCTATAATTCAATCGTAAGATAATAACAAAAGGGGAAGAAGCTCCAAAAACGAATATAAAACAGGAAGGTTTGTGGACATGACCCATTCCTTGGGATTGATACTGATTTTAATTGAAATGTTTTAAATTATGGGCCAAACTTTATTTAATTATTTTAAAACTATTTTAACTTTTGTGTACAAATGTTTTATTTTCGGCTGTTCACCACCCTGAGTCCGAAAGGAGAAGGGCGATATAGAAATTTAAATAAATAAATAAATAAATAATATATAAATATATAAATATATAAATATATAAATATATAAATAAATAAATAAATAAATAAATAAATAAATAAATAAATAATCCCCTTGTAAGTTTTATATCTTTCTTGGAACTTTCCAAGAAAGTAGATCCATTTTATCTTTCTTGGAACTTTCCAAGAAAGTAGATCCATTTTATTTTACTTGCTTGGAATTCCCTCCTGTTATTATGCAATGTTCCCAAATACGGGGAATGCAGTGAACAGAAACCTAGAGGAGAGGGAAGAAGGGAAAAAAAAGATTTATTTTATTTAAAACGGAAATTTTTTAAAAAGATAGAAAATGTACAAATTCAAGCTTGTTGAGAGATGGGACTCTGGCGCCATCTAGTGGTTCGTTTGATAAAATCAGAATAACAAGAGATGGAAGGGACCTCGGAGGTCTTCTAGTCCAACCCCCTGCTCGAGCGGGAAGCCCTAAACCCGTGATGGCGAACCTATGGCACGCGTGCCACAGGTGGCACACGGAGCCATATCAGTGGGCACGCGAGCTCAGCTCCAGCTGATTTTCGGGCCTTCTGGGCCCACCAGAAGTCGGGAAACAGGCTGTTTCCGGCCTCCGGGGGGGGTGTGGGGTGGGGAAGGCCCGTTTTTGCCCTCCCCAGGCTCCTAGAAAGGCTCTGGAGGCTGGGGAGAGCGAAAAACGGGCCTTCTGGTCTCACTGGAAGTCAGCAAACAGGCTGTTTCTGGCCTCCGGAGGGTCTCTGGGGGGGTAGGGAAGGTCATTTTCGCCCTCCCCAGGCTCCTAGAGAGCCTCTGGAACCTGGGGAGGGTGAAAAATGGGCCTACTGGGCCCACCGTGCCATCACATGCCAAAAGTGGGGGGCGGGGGGGATTGCACATATGTGGCGGGGCAGTGCACATAGAATTATGGATGTGGGCACACACGGGTGTGACCCCTCAGGCTCCCCCTGCTTTTGGCACACGATGGCAAAAAGGTTAGCCATCACTGCCCTAAACCATTTCAGACAAGTGGTTGTCCAATTTTTTTAAAAAAACTACATTGTTGGAGCACCCACAACTTCTGGAGGCAAGGAGTTCCACGGATTAATTGTTCTAATTTCTCTTTAGTTCTAGGCTGGGTCCGTTTTTAATGATCTTCCCCCTCTTACTTCTTGTCCTGCCTTCAGGTGTTTTGGAGAACAGGTTGAACCCCCAACTCTCTGTGACGGCCCCCTCAAATATTGGACGCACGGCTGGCTGGGGAATTCTGGGAGTTGAAGTCCCCACATCTTGAAATAGCTTAGATTGAAAATACAGGATGGCCAGATTGAAGAAAAAGGCTTCAATTATTACAAAAAAAAAATTCCTCTTGGGGTTGAATACAACTTCTAAGTGATTTTATGACATCTTTGTTGTTTGGGGGGCAATGATACAGGGAGTCCTCCACTTACGACAGGTTGCTTAGCAACCGTTCAAAATTAAGACGGACCCAAAAAGAGGTATTTACAATCCAGATTTGAAGTTCCGTGGCTGAGCCGTCCCCTCCGTCATATAACCCTACTTTGGTGAGCCACTTAATTAATGACCAACAACTTATGATCATAGTTCTGGGCTCCATTATGGTCATATGTCGAGGATTTATCGAAGTGATTTCACCGGTTAGGGAATTTTACTTCGAGATAAACTACTGTAAGGCTCTCTACATGGGGCTCCCCTTGAGGAGCACCCGGAGGCTCCAACGGGTCCAGAATACGGCTGCGCGGGTGATTACGGGAGCAACATGGCGCTCCCATATAACACCTCTCCTGCGCGAGCTGCACTGGCTCCCGGTGGTCTTCCGGGTGCGCTTCAAGGTGTTGGTTCTCACCTTTAAAGCGCTCCATGGCTTAGGGCCCGGTTATTTACGAGACCGCCTTCTGCTACCGATAACCTCCCACCGGCCAATACGCTCTCACAGAGAGGGCCTCCTCAGGGTGCCATCGGTCAAGCAATGTCGGCTGGCGGCCCCCGGGGGAGAGAGCCTTCTCTGTGGGGGCACCCGCCCTCTGGAACGAGCTACCTCCCGGAATACGACTGATCCCGGATCTCCGCACTTTCCGTAAGGCCCTGAAGACGTTTTTATTTCAGCAAGCCGGCCTGGCCTGAATAAGTTTTATGGGTTAGTTTTTTAATTGTATAGCTTGGAGTTTTAAATTGGGGGGCGATTAATTTAATTTATTTTTAGTTATCTTAACTTTTATATTGTATGTTATTTTAATTTTCGGCTGTTCACCGCCCTGAGTCCCTTCGGGGAGAAGGGCGGGATATAAATTCAATAAATAATAATAATAATAATAATAATAATAATAATAATAATAATAATAATAATAATAATAATAGAAGTTAAAACGTGTTAAAACGAACCACACCTTGGTTTAGCTTCCAAGCCCAATTAGAACGATAGCGAATCTTTTACTGCTACAACCAACAGCTCAGACCAAAATAGCAAATTCATGTTTTATTTCTGCATGGAAAAGAAACTATACCAAAAAAAAAAAAAAAAAAAAAAAAAAAAAAAAAATCATCATTTCCCCCACCTTCTTTTGGCCAAAAATATTTCCAAAAAGGTTTTGTAGCAATTCTACATTTAAAAAAAAAAAAAAGTTTCCAAATTTCAGAGCCCATTGTTTGCTCGTTTACCAAGTTATCGTGGAAATCACTGGTAATTCATCAGAAAAATAAACCTAGCTGGCCATCGTTTTTACAAAGTCTTAGTTTTCATAAGAGAACTTAATTCATTTGTGGAAGGGGTAAAAAAACAACAACCCACAGTCTTCTGCATGGGTTCAAATCGGTTGGAAAAGGGACCGAGAAGAACAAGTCAAACAAACCTTGATGAATATAAGGGAGCTGCAATTCTGAAAACAGTCCCCGGATTCACAAAATTTCTTTTTTCTGAAATAACATTAGAAGCCTCGTAGAAATGATAACTTTAGTTCAGCCAACTGGGTCAGTCCTCAGGTTTAAAAGCCTTTGGGTGTAGACTAAGGGGTGTCCAACCTTAAGTCACTTTAAGACTTTTGGACTTCAACTCCCAGAATTCCTCAGCCGTGGCTGGCTGGAGAATTCTGGGAGTTGAAGTCCACCAGTCTTAAAATGGCCTAAGATTGGACATCTCTGGTCTATTAGACCTTTAGAAGAATCTCAGACCATTTTCCCCCCCTCTTAGCAAAGGGTTCAAGAGATGGAAAAGTACATGCTCCGCAGCATAGCTTAGGTCAAAATTAAATTCTTCTTTTCTTGGGCCTGGAATTTTGGGACAGAGGAACGAAATTAACAATCAATACACACTTTTTTTTTTCTTTATGAACTGGCTTTTCTTGGCAATAAACCAAGGAAGAACTCAAATGCTTTATATGCCCAGCTGCAAAAACAGAGCTGGTTAAATTATCTGCGACTCCTTTCACAACAGGCCTACAATGTAAGGGGCTCTACTACTTCAAGTAGGGGTGCTGAATGGACCCTTATTATTATTATTTTTTAGAAGGACAAATGATGCATCTCAACCACGCCGGTGGTCCACACTACCCCTCGTTTCGGTTAAGTCTCTTGGACCTCTTCAGAATTGCGAGGAGGAAGAAACTCCTCTTGAAATTCGGCTTTCTCCGGATAGAGTTTCATGTAAGTGTCCACCATTAAGTCCAAGTCATGTTTGATGTCAAAATTTATGTTCAACAGGGCCAAGTTACTGGAACGTTGCTCGGTCACCGTGTTCTTGAGGTAGGCCTTCAGACGCCGTCTGCCGATCTCGAACTTCTCGTTCTCCACTTTCATGATGGGCAGGATGCAAAGGACCTTCAGCAAGGAGTAGACATTGGGGAAAAACTTGATGTCGGGTAGGTGGAGGGTCTCGTGGATGGTGGTAGGGAGTTCGATGTCCTTTCCGCGGTGTTTCCACTTGATTCTCCAGCAGTGAAGTTCCGCGGAGAGGGTATCCGGGTTCGTGAGGTCATTCTTGTACATATCGGCGTGATGTTCCTCGGAGGTATTGAATTTGAGCTGCCCCATGACCGAAGGCACTAGAGACAAGCACTTGAGGGCCTTCAAGTGCTGTTCTGAGAAGATATCCTTCAACTCCTGGATGATGTGCTCCACCGTTGGGATGCTGAGGGCTTCTTTGTAGTAATTCTCCGGAGTGATCTCAGAATCCATATTTCCCTGTTGGGCTCGGTAAAATTTCCCGGGCAATTTAATGGGGAGATCCAGCTTGGAAGCTAAGTTGGTGGCTTCCTCAAACCAGAACTCGTGATACACCTCGATGTTCTCCATCACCTCATTGAGGGAATGCAGGACGGCGGTCAAGCTGCTGGCTGCGAAGAAAACGTCGGACGTTTGGCCCTGGAGATTCTTTCCAAAAGCTCTGGTAAATGAGAGAACATTCTTGATGATGACCACCGTGACGACAAAGTCAAAATTCGCCAGGGCCATGGAGAGAATGTTCGCTTGTCCCACCAGGGAGCTGTTCCACGCCACGGAAGTGTCGTTGACACCGTCCAAGCAGAGCACCAGAGCTTGGAGAAGGTCAACCACGATCTCAAAGCTGTCGTGGCGTCCCGTCCAGTGAGAACGGGCGATCTCCTTCAGCGAATTCCCTTTCTCTTCAGTGTTATGAAAGAGGACGGAGAGGATGTTGTCCAGCCCGGCTGACATCTGAGGGGATCGCAGGAAGAACAAGCAGACTTCCTCCATGGTTCCCAGCGCCACCGAAATGCCCAGGACGGGAACCGATTTGGCTAACCAGAGGTTCAAGGCACATGAAGAAGATAATGTATAAATGGCCTGAGGATACTTTTCCAAAATCCTCGTGGCCACGGTCTTCATTTTAGAAGCAAACCCGCTGGAAACGACGTAGGCCTGACCTCGACAATACTCCATGTTTAAGCCCCACTTTTCGGTAATGGTGGTGTGGAACTTCACCGCTAAGATTTCCGAGTCGGCTTCGTAAGGTAAGAAGCCGACAAATTCTTCTCGCAAGTTGTGAGCGTCATCCACAAATCTCACCAGGATGGGCAAGTGTTCCTCGCCAGCCAAGTCCACCACTTCATCGGTGACGATGGAGAAAAACTGAGAGTCCCTCACTTCCCTCAGCATTTCTTCTCGCACACAATTCTCACAAATCTCCAGCATTTGTTTCTGTTGGGTTTTGGAGCAATAGGCTAGATTTACGGCCGTGGTCTCGAATTGTTTCCTCAGAACTTCGTCTCCGGAATTGATCCGGAATTCCAAGAGGGCTTGGAAATTATCCGGGGTGAAAATTCCTTCGGGAAGCTCGTCGGCATTGTGGCCATCCAGAGGGATGTTTTGTTTGCCCATGAGAATTAAAATCTCAAATAACGATTTGAGGTAATCCTTGTTTTCCCGCTCTTCCTGGGTTAACGGGACGTCATCGTCGGCCGGCTCCTCTCGGCCTTCTTCTGAGGCTGGATTCTGGACGTCGTTCTTGGATTCGGAGTTGGTCTTTTCTTGTTCGAAAGTTTCGTCAACTAGGGAAATTGGAAGAAAGAGTTTATTTAATATTGACCCGCTAGTGATACCAAAACATTCTCTTCAAACTATGAGAGGTTAAAACACTTTAATTGTATTATTTATTTTGTTTTTATCCCACCTTATTACTATAAAAGTAACTCAAGGTGGCTAAGACATACTGTGTTTACTACACCTTCCTCCTTTTCCCCACAACAACCTTGAGAGGTGGGCTAGGCAGAGAGAGGGAGGGAGGGAGGGAGGGAGGGAGGGAGGGAGAGCGAGAGGAGGAAGGGAGAGAGAGAGAGAGAGAGAGAGAGAGAATGATTGGCTTGAAGTCAGTCAGCTGGCTTTCGTGCCAAAGGCGGGACTAGAACTCACTGTCTCTTGGTAATTGGGCCAAAGTCAGTCAGCTGGCTTTCATGCCTAAGGCGGGACTAGAAGTCGTCATCTCCTGGGGATTGGCCGAGAGTCAACCAGGGAAGGAGGGAAGGGAGGAGGGAAGTGAAAGAAAGAGAAAAGAGGGGGAGGAAGGAAGGAAGATAGGAAGGAAGTGAAAGAGAAAAGGGGAAGGAAAGAAGGGAAGGACAGAGGGAAGGGAGGCAGGAAGTGAACGAGAGAGAAAAACAGAAAGGAAGGAAGGTAGGAAGGAAGTGAAAGAGAAAAGGGGAAGGAAGGAAGGAAGAAAGGATGGAAAAGCGAGAGGGAGGGCGAAAGGAAAAAAGGAAGAAAGGGAGAAAAGAAAGGAGGAGGAAAGTGAAAGAGAGAGAAAAGGGGGGGAAGGAAGGGAGATAGGAAGGAAAAGAGAAAAAAGGGGAAGGAAAGAAAGAAGGGAGGGAGGAAAGGAAGGAACAGAGGGAAGTGAATGAGAGAGAGAAAGGGAAAGGAAGGAAGTGAAAAAGGGGAAGGAAGGAAGGGAGATAGGAAGGACAAGAGAAAAGAGGGGAAGGAAAGAAAGAAGGGAGGGAGGAAAGGAAGGAACAGAGGAGGGAAGTGAACGAGAGAGAGAAAGGGAAAGGAAGGAAGTGAAAAAGGGGAAGGAAGGAAGGGAGAAAGGAGGGAGGAAGGAAAGGAGGAAGGAAGTGAAAGAGAGAGAAAGGAGGAAGGGAGAGACAGCTATATATATATTTTTGAAAACTTTCTAAGAATTCCGAGGAGCAAAGACACCAGTGGGAAAGATAAGGGAAAACAGGATGCCCATACTAAATCCTACCTTATCTGGTCCTGTGGAGAATAAGGAAGATAATTTTGATGGACATATTCAAGTAATATCACCCATACAAAGCGGGTGATGGGTTTGAAACATACTTTAAGTCCTGGCAAGCAAGATAACATTCAACTCATCTCCAAAAAAAAAGTAGTTTTTGCTTTCTCAAGAAGCTGATCTGGCCTACCCCGGGAGGCTGATGTAAAATCAACTCCACAGGAAGGCTAAAACTAGATTTAAAGATCGCTTGGAGGTGGGAGATACTTCTAATGTGATCTACTGGATCCCCTGCATGGATTGTTCCTGTGACTTACGTATAGAAGGAAGATAACCACCAGATTGCAAGATCACAAGCAAGCGGTCAGACGAGGAGATCCAAACTCACTGGTGGCCTCACATTGCAACGAACAAGGACATACAGTAGTGGGAAAAGTGTATTTTTGGGAAAAGTGTATTTTTGAGGTTTGATGGCTAATAACACCACTTTTTTGAGGGGAGTTTCAAGATAATCCTATTCCATTGCTGGAATGGCCTGGGAATAGCCCAGATCTTCACCCAATGGAAAATCTATGGAGCCGACAAAAGAAACTTGTTAGTCAGAAGCGACCCAGCAATCAAACCCAGTTAATAGAAGCCATCATTCGATCTTGGTTTCACGTTATAACAGCTGCAGAACTAAAAGACTTGATTCAGTCCATGGGAAGACGTTTTAAGGCCATAATTCATGCTAAAGATTACCCAACTAAGTATTAGTGATAATTTTTTGTATACCTTGTTTTTTCTACGTGTTTCATTTTTCTGTAACTGCTATTCTAATAGCAAATCCTTCTTAAAAGTTATTGCATGACATTCTTGATTAAATTATCTTTTCCATTGATATATAATTTTATGGTACTACTCCCCCAAAAGTGGTGTTATAAGCTAGTTTTAGAAAATACACTTTTCCCAAAAGGTTTCCACGATTTTGGCCACTACTGTACATTCAATTTCGCAGCTACTAAGATTGTTGGCCGAGCAGGTACAAAAACAGCCAGGGAAATGATTGAAGCCTGGGACGGGTTCGAAAGCTCAGAAGATTTAACTTCTGATTCCGGTGACTGACCCTGATTGGATCCTAAAACCATTTTACTGCACATTGTTACTGACGTACTACCCAATTCTAAAAAAAAATAAGTAGTTCAACTTACTCTTTTGCTGTTTTAATGTTCGTATTTCCTCTTCACTCTAGGGAATGAAAAGGGAGAGGTTTTTTAAAATGATGCATTTGAGAAGCATTTGAAGCACGATTCAAAGGAATCCTGTAGGCATTTTCTTTCTTTCTTTTTGAAAAAAGTTTTTTTAAAAAAAAAAAACATAAACATAAAACACATCTTTTCCAAAACGAAGCATTGATCCGGTCACAAATTAATACAAACCACTAACAATTCTCAACGTCCAATTAACACAACTTAATATTTTACACAATTATTTCTCTAAATTCTATCAATTATACCATTATCCCAAAAACCCGTTACTTAAATCTTAGATCCTAACCAAATGTCATTCCATTTTTCTCCTCCTTTTTGCTTAGATTGATATCTTTTAACAATATAAATCATTACAATTATTATAAACATTTAAGAAATATTATAACTATTACTCCCATTTTAATCATCTTCATTATTTTACAACATAATCATTTTTATTTCTTAGCTATTAACTCCAACATAATCATTTTATTTTACTGTTGAACTCATCATTATCATCTTTATTTCTTAGCTATTAACTCCAACATAATCATTTTATTTTACTGTTGAACTCATCATTATCATCTTTATTTCTATTGTTAAATTCAACTTATACATTTCATTTTTGCTGTTATTCTCAACATATTCCTCCCTATTTTTGCTGTCCCCCCGGTAAGCATTTTCTGAACACCGACCATTTGATTCTTGCCAGGGTTAACCTTTCAAAACAATAAACTGAATTCTTCTAGAAAAAAGAGCTGATATTATTTAGAGCACCACATAAACTTTCTGTACAGGTCAGTTTTAATTGCACAAAATGGCAGCATTATTCGAACGGGCACTATTCAAAATGATATTCCGATGGAAAAAATAGGATAATGGGTTCCAGCCTGATGGAAAGAGGCCACGAAACATTTTAAACACAGATTTTTATATGTATGTTAATGAAATATTACCAAAAGGGAGAAAAAGAATATGCTTGTCATTTAATTTTGAAGTTAACACAGTCACAGAGTAGTTACAGAAAGCAAAATTAAACAAAAGTTACACTGACAATAATGTTAAATTGATATTTTTTCTCCCTCTGACAGAATCTTTCGTTTGCTCGAGGAAGATTCTATTAAGAACAGAAACAAAAACACATTTTTGGCATATCCGTCAAACCATTAATGTGACATGAGAGACAGCTGTGGTTCCATGGGACAGGAAAGAAGGGAGGGAGGGAGGAGAAATGGAAGGAAAATGTATGTATGTATGTATAATGGATGGACAGATGGATGGAAGAAAGGGAGGGAGGAGAGATGAG
This sequence comes from Pantherophis guttatus, assembly GCF_059756535.1. Classification (NCBI taxonomy): domain Eukaryota; kingdom Metazoa; phylum Chordata; class Lepidosauria; order Squamata; family Colubridae; genus Pantherophis; species Pantherophis guttatus. The sequence goes on along the minus strand of NC_142067.1, from coordinate 4,365,400 downwards.
AAGGAGGAAGGAAAAAGAAATGGAAGAAAAATGTATATATGTATGTATGTGAGGGAGGGAGGGAGGGAGGGAAGGAAGGAAGGAAGGAAGGAGAAATGGAAGGAAAATATGTATGTATGTGAGGGAGGGAGGGAAGGAAGGAGAAATGGAAGGAAAATGTATGTATGTATGTATGTATGTGAGGGAGGGAGGAAGAAAGGAAGGAAGGAGAAATGGAAGGAATATATATGTATGTGAGAGAGGGAGGGAGGGAGGGAGGAAGGAGAAATGGAAGGAAAATATGTATGTATGTGAGGGAGGGAGGGAGGGAAGGAAGGAAGGAAGGAGAGGAGAAGAAATGGAAGGAAAATGTATGTATGTGAGGGAGGGAGGGAGGAAGAAAGGAAGGAAGGAGAAATGGAAGGAATATATATATATATGTATGTGAGGGAGGGAGGGAAGGAAGGAAGGAGAGAAGGAGAAATGGAAGGAAAATGTATGTATGTATGTATGTGAGGGAGGGAGGGAGGAAGAAAGGAAGGAAGGAGAAATGGAAGGAAAATATTATGTATGTATGAAGGAGGGATAGAAGGAGGGAAGGAGAAATGGAAGGAAAATGTATGTATGTATGTATGTGAGGGAGGGAGGAAGGAAGGAAGGAGAAAGAAGGAAGGAAGGAAGGAGAGAGAGATGTACAGACAGGGGAGGGAGGGAAGGAGGGACGAAGGAAAAGGACTGATTCTTTGAGACCCTTTTCGTTAGAATGAAGTGTTCAACTCTGGGAATTGAAGTCCACACATCTTAAAATCACGTTGGGGGGGGGGGGGGAAGCGGATTTAGAAGATAGACATCACTTTGAATTTACTGTCCGTGATCTATGTAGCCTGAGCCAAACCTACCAGCTCTTTAATCCTTTTCCGGTGCCTGCTGTGTGGGTTATTCAAATGGCTCGTCAAATCAAATATGGTGGGCACGGCGTTGTCACGTAAAACCGTCCGGTAGGGGCTCTGGAAAAGAAAAAAAGAAGAACAAAGAAAAGGGGAAGAGGAAAGGGATTATGAAGGGAAGGGAGGGAAGGAGAGGAGGGGAAAAAGAAAAGGAAGGGGGAAGGGAAGGAGGAAAGGAGGGGAAAAAGAAAGGGAAGGGGGAAGGGAAGAGAGAAGAGAAGGAGGGGAAAAGAAGGAAAAAGGGGAAGGAAGGAAGGAGGAAAGGAGGGGAAAAGAAAGGGAAGGAGGAAGGGAAGGAGGGGAAAAGAAAGAAAAAGGGAAAGGAACGAAGGGAAGGGGAAAGGAGAGGTTTCGGTAATCTGTTATTTCTATTTTGCTCTCCCAATTTCCCTTCTCATTCATGTTATACCGTCAACAGCTTCCTTCCACTTACGCTCCGACATATCATGGAGGTTTCGAAATGCTCTGCGCACAGCCTGTAGTGCTTGTTCAGCTGATCAGGCGTCTTATCTTCCAGATCGACTCTTCGGCAGTTCTCCACCCATCGCTGGCACCTGCCCAAAAAAATAAAAATAAAAAAAGAGAAAGACTTCACATAAATAAAATATATTTTAGCAGTTCCTTGGAAGTTCTGCAGACCAACAGCTCCCAAGCCGGATACCAAAAGAGGAGGGTTTTTATAATTTTGTATGGGGGGAGTCCTTAACTTTCAACTGTTCGCTGAGACACCCTTCAAAGTTACAACGGCACGGAAAAAAACCTGATTTACGACCGTTTTTCATGCTTTACAACCTTGCAGCATCCGCCATATGGTCGTGGTTGCGCCAAAGGTGCTTTTTTTTCAGGAGGCAAATGGACTTTCTGGTTTTTTCTTTTGAAGACATTTCACTTCTCATCCCAGAAGCTTCTTCAGCTCTGACTGGATGGTGAAGGATGGAAGGATTGATACTCCTTGCAGACAGCTGGTCATTGGCATCGTTTTTAAGAGAGTCGTTGAGGCCGCTTGGAGATTTGTCTGTTTCCTCAGGGTCACCTGAGTGGCGCAAATACGTGTGGAGGCTAGGTGGGCAGGAGCTGAGGTAAGTACAGGCAGTCCTGTCCTTGATTTACAACACTCGGTTTAGTGACCGTTCGACGGCAGTGAAAGAAAGTGACTTATGACCGTTTTTCCTCACTTACAACCGTGGTTAGCGTCCCCATGGTCATGTGATCAAAATTCAGACGCTTGGCAATTGACTCGTATTAATGACGGTTGAAGTGTCCCAGGTCATGCGATTGTCAGGGTTCCAAGTAATACAGGACTCCGAGGGAGATAGATTCCTCACAGAATACGTTTATTGGACATATCATATTGGCACAGGCTGGTTTTCACCTAATTAAAAGTTTTTCCGCTTTCCCAAACACAGCCACATGGTCCAATCAAGGTGCCACCCGGTTGCCTAGTAACTTCACTCCTCCTCTCTCCGGCCATCTGTGGGAATGACCTTGGTTCCCAGGAGAAAGGAACCAGGAGAAAGGAGAAAGTATTTTGTTTTGGCTACAAATCCCAACTATCTCTATTCCACCCCCCTCCCTACCCCTCAGATCCAGTGTGGCAACACTGAAGCCTCAAAATGGCTTCTTCAGCAATGGGGAGAAACAGACTCAGGCTCAACCCATCCAAGACCGAGTGGCTGTGGTTTCCGACGTCCCGATATAGTCAGTTGACGCCATCACTGACTATCGTTGGCCCCCACAGAGAGGGCTCGCAACTTGGGCATCCTTCTGGACTCACAGCTGTCTTTGGAAGAGCACTTGACGGCCGTGGCCAGGGGGACTTTTTATCAGGTCCGCCTGATTCGCCAATTGCGTCCCTTTCTGGATCGGGACTCGTTAAATACGGTCACTCATGCTCTCGTTACTTCCCGCCTGGACTACTGCAATGCTCTCTACATGGGGCTCCCCTTGAGGAGCACCCGGAGGCTCCAGCTGGTCCAGAATGCGGCTGCGCGGGTGGTTATGGAAGCGGCGTAGCGCTCACATGTGACCCCCCCTCCTGCGCGAGCTGCACTGGCTCCTGGTGGTCTTCCGGGTGCGCTTCAAGATTTTGGTTACCACCTTTAGAGCGCTCCATGGCATCGGACCGGGGTATTTACGAGACTACCTTCTGCTACCAATAGCAGACCAGTACGCTCCCATAGAGAGGGGCTTCTCAGGGTGCCGTCGGTCAAACAGTGTCGACTGGCGGCCCCCAGGGGGAGAGCCTTCTCTGTGGGGGCACCTACCATCTGGAACGAGCTCCCCCCAGAGATACGGAGGATCCCGGACCTGCGCACGTTTCGTCGTGCTCTCAAAACATTTTTATTTCAGCAGGCTGGCCTGGCCTAACTCTCCCTTTTAAATTTTTAAATCGTTTAATTTGTTTTATAAATTGGGTGTTTTAAATTCGTTTCGGCCAAAAAATTTAATAATTTTAATGGACTTTTAATGTTTGTATTATCTGTATTTTATCTTGGCTGTTCACCGCCCTGAGTCCTCCGGGAGTAGGGCGGTATAGAAATTTGATAGATAAATAAATAAATAAATAAATCCCCTTTTGCGACTTTCCGACAAGCAAATTCAACAGGGAAGCCTGATTCACTGAACAAACCATGTCACTAATTTAACAACTGCAATGATTCACTATAATGACCATGGCAAGAAAAGTCAAGTAAGGGGGCAGAACTCACTTAATAAACGTCTCAGTTTGCAACATAAATTGCAGTTGCAGTTGTTTAAAGTACCTGTCACCCCGTCCTGCAGCACGCGGGACTCGAACGTGTGGTGTCAGCTTTCCAGCTGACAAGCTCAGCGTCTTTAACCACTGAGCTATCTTGCCCCCATTTGGTTTTCAGATATGTATAAAATAAAAATAATAATTAAAAAGTAATAAATACGTAAATTAAAAAGAAAAAAAACCTCCAAGGGCAGACCCATGGACCACTAGATCTTTTTCTAACGTCAGGTTTCTATGTTGGACTACAATACCCATTTATTGCCTGTGAAAAAGGGGGCGGGGCTTGCACCCCATAGCTGTGCCCTTCATTCCCAGGGACTGCCCCCTTGCAAATGCCCCCGATTTGACTCCATCCTAGCAATCGCTGGATTGTGGACTACAATGCCCATTCTCCAGCCTGGGACCACGACCCATGCCATCTGGGTGAGAAACAGATCTGGGGATCTGTCAGGAAATGGGCACTGTAGTTCTGGAAAACACCATGGTAAGGAACAGGGGGAATGGATTATGTAGTCCAACAGCTCCGGGAAATGCGAATGGGCACCGTAGTCCAACCGATGTGGAAATCACTAGGGTGGAAAATGGACATTGTCGTCTGATAGGTCTAGTAATTGAGGTAGGCAATGGGGCAGTGGAGTCTGAAAGATCTGGAAATCGGCAGGGTGGGGAACAGGAGGAATGGACTATGTAGTCCAACAGGTGTGGGAAAGGGGAATGGGCACTGTAGTCCAGCATATCTGGAAATCTTCAAAGTGGAAAATGGGCATTGTAGTCTGATATGTCTAGAAATCAGGCTGGCAAATTTACTCCGAATGTTCTGGAAATCAGCAGGGTGGGAAACAGGAGGAATAGACTATGTAGTCCAACAAGTGTGGAAAATGGGAATGGGCACTGTAGTCCAACATCTACAAACTCATCAGGCTGGGAAATGGCACCATAGTCTAATATATCTGGAAATCATCAGTGTGAGAAATGGGCATTGTAGTCGGCCAGCTCTGGAAATCAGCAGGGTGGGAAACAGGAGGAATGGACTATGTAGTCCAATAAGTGTGGGAACGGGGAATGGGCACTGTAGTCCAGCAGATCTGGAAATCTTCAAAATGGAAAATGGGCATTGTAGTCTGATACGTCTAGAAATCAGGGTGGCAAACGTACTCTGAAAGTTCTGGAAATCAGCAGGGTGGGGAGGAATGGACTATGTAGTCCAACAGGCATGGGAAATAGAAATGGGCACTGTAGTCCAACAGACCTGCCACTTGTCAGGCAGGGAAACGGCACTGTATCTGGAAACCACCAGCGGTGAGCAATGGGCATTGTAGTCGCCCAATGCTGGAAATCCTCAGGGTGAAGGATTAGGAGGAAATGGGCTTTGTAGTGCAACACCTCGGGGAACGGGCACGGGCACTGTAGTCCCACAGATCTGGAACAAGAAGCACGAGCCTGGAGAGGAGTCCAAGCCGGGGCACGTGCAAAGGGGGGGGAGCTTTGCAAAAATGACTCCGGGCGCTCCGCAGCCCGATGGGCTTTGTAGTCCCAACCCTTTTACCCACCGCCCCTCCCCTTCGGGGAGCGATCCCCTGCTGGAAAGAGCCCCACCCCCGACCCGCGCTGGGGCTTCCCCGCGATGCACGCGTGGCAGAGAGCTCGACCCGGGTTTGCAAGAGCGTCACGTGGGAATGCAACCCCCGCTTGTTCCTCCGCCCCCCCCCCTTTGCACTCGGACACGCGTGTTGCACTAACCGGGCGGGGTCCCTCGGGAAACGGAAGAAAGCCAGGTCGCTCTGGGTGCTTTTGCGGGTGCAATTCGGGGCGGCGCAGAAGTTCGGCATCCTCGGGCGCGGCGGAGGCGGCGGCCCCTTTAAGAGCCCGCGCAGCAGCAGCGGACAGCGGCGGCAGGAGGACTCGCCGCCGCCACCGCCTCCTTCCCATCAGGCACCGCGCGCCCCTCGGCCGCTCCGCCAACCACCATCGAGGCGAAGGCGCGCATGCGCAGCTTCCCCCCCGCCTCCCTGCCCAAGAGGGCGCTCGCGGGCGCCTTTTTTTTTTTTTTTTAAACTACAGGCACTTACTGGACTTTAACGACCGCAAAGGAGCCCAACCTTTCCGTCGTTAAGCGAGACGCTTAAGGGAAAACGTTGCCCCGTTGGACGAGCTTCCTTGCCACGGGGATGTCAAAGGAATCGCCGCACTTGCAGTTGTTAAACAAGCACGGGTAGTCCTCGACGTACGGCCCAAACTTCCGGTCGTTAAGTGAGACACATGGGTTTTGCCCCGTTTGACGACCTTCCTTGCCAGGGATGTCAAATTGAATCACTGCAGTTGTTAAAGTAAGCACGGGTAGTCCTGGTCGTACGACCACAATTCAGCCCAAACTTTCTGTCGTTAAGTGAGACACTTCATTGAGTTTTGCCCCGTTTGATGGCGTTTCTGGCCTCCGCTGTTAAGTCGATCAGTGCAGTTGATAAGTTAGTAACCCGGTTGTTAAGTGAATCACTGCAACTGTTAGTAACCCGGTTGCTAAGTGAATCACTGCAACTGTTAAGTTAGTAACCCGGTTGTTAAGTGAATCACTGCAACTGTTAGTAACCCGGTTGTTAAGTGAATCACTGCAAATGTTAAGTTAGTAACCCGGTTGTTAAGTGAATCACTGCAACTGTTAGTAACCCAGTTGCTAAGTGAATCTGGCTTAATATTGACTTTGCTTGCCGGAAGGTCACAAAAGGAGATTGCGTGACCCCCCAGGACACTGCAACCGTCATAAATACGAGTCAGTTGCCAAGCATCCAAATGTAAATCACATGACCATGGGCATGCTGCAACGGTCGTAAGTGTGAAACCCGCTCATGAGTCCCTTTTTTCCCGTGCTGTCGTAACTTTGAACGGCCACTAAACAAACTGTTGCAAGTCGAGGACTGCCCCTACTACTACCGCCACCGGCTGAGCCGCCTAAGTCTCAGTAGGAGACGGAGCTCTCCAACACAGGCACTAGGGGCTTGCATCCCCGCTGGGGAGCATGGGACTTAGAGTCTCCAGGCTATTAGGCATTTGCAAACGGGGGCTTTGTTTGAAGGAGCGATGCAAATTTTGGAATAAGGAGCAAGTTTCCTAGGGAGATGGATGGGATGGGAAGCAGGGCAGCCTATGGAAACCCCATTTTTGTTTTTAGATTTTTTGCATTTGCTCAAATTTATTTATTGAATTTATAGAATTTATATTGCTGCCTTAACAGAAAAAAAAAGACCACATTTAAAACAATAAAAACTAACAAAAAGGGTCAAATAAATGCTGAAATTGCAAGGTGCATTGATGCATCCACTGGCCAAAGAACTTTGGATTTCACACCACAACAAAAAAAAAAAAAAAGCAACCAAATTTTGCGTGTTGAGTGCACAGGGTCAACCTGTCGTCTGAACACAGCCTTCCCATCACGCTTTAACTTGCGTGCATCCCTGCAAATCCACTAAAAACACGAAATAGGGAAAAAATTCCACGTGCATTCCTTGCCTTCCTCCCCTATCTAGCGACCCGCAGAAGCAAAAGTTTGCAAATGCAATTTATTTATTTTATTTTTTTTTGCACGAGGGGAAAAAAAACACTCGGGGAAGAATTGCACGCGGCGGCTGTCAAAGCTGCGCACGCGCACTCGGCCCCTACGATTCGGAAAGAACGAAAGGCGGAGCTTCTCATCTCCTCTCACTGGGCGGGGAGGGGGGGAGGAAAAAGAGTCTGGCGCGCGCCTGCGCCTTCCGAGATCGCCGAGGCGGGAAACGAGCTGCGCGTGCGCAAAAATGCTCCGGCGAGTTTAAACGAGTTTAAACGTGGGAATTCTGGGAGTTGAAGTCCACACATCAACACTACCAGACTTGGCAATGTATGTGTTGACTTCGACTCCCAGAATTCCAGTGTTTCTCAGACTTGATGTGTGGACTTCATCTCCCAGAATTCCAGTGTTTCTCAGACTTGACCACTTTTAAGATGTGCAGACTTTAACTCCCAGAATTCCCCAACCAAAATTGCCAAAAAGTTTGAGAAACACTGGAATTCTGGGAGTTGAAGTCCACACATCTTAGAAGCTAACCAGAGTTGTTTTGTTAGATGGACAGCAAATAAAGTTAATCAAATTAACTTTTAATTTAAATTAAATGAAGTAATTTTTTAAAAATTATTTTTTTAAAAAAAAAATGCTGTGATCGAGAAGTACTGACTTAATGGACATAAATTGGCAGCGTAAATCTACGCTGCTGTGCAAGCAAATAGCTGTGGCAAGGAGTGATTCAGCAAAGAATAAAAATAATATCCTCATAAGTAGAACTTGATCTGGGATAACTTGGCAGACAAGCCTAGAATGATTTTTTTCCCAACCTTTCAGTCTCTGTGTGATCGTCTGGTGGTCTCCTGTCCAGCTTTGTGCGATCAGACTGATTGGGCTTATTATCAGGGGATGTCTTATTTTCGGGGGAAACAGGGTATTTGAAAACTAGTTTAAATGTCACATTTTATTTTATTTTTTTGTTTTTACAATAAGTAGCTTACAACCAGCTATGTTTGGGTAAGATTTTGAAGGCAGGGAGAAGATTTTGTTGAACCCTTGCACACGTGACTCAGTTTATTAGTAAATGTGACAAGCTGAATTTTGAAGTTCCAGTTCTTTAAAACTGTCTCTGATTTCCTTGTTGAAAGTAAGACAAATTTCGCCTTCAGACATGTTACTCTTCACTTGAACTTTCCCCCATCAATCTTGTTCTATGCAGCTTTTAGCAAGCAAAAGTATTTAATCTCTTTGTCCGTGTGTTATTTTAGCAGCTTCCGTGCCAAAATATATCCTGGATTTTTTTATAATGGAATATCCAGAGGCAAACGGTTCAGTTTTATTTATTTATTTATTTATTTATTTATTTATTTATTTATTTATTTATTTATTTAATTAATTAATTTGTATACCGCCCTTCTCCCAGAAGGGACTCAGGGCGGTGAACAGCCAAAATTAAAATACATACAATACAAAAGTTAAGATAATTAAAAAGAATTAAATCATTGGCTTCCCAATTTAAAACCCCCAAGTCTATAAAATTTAAAATCCCAATTAAGAACCATTTAGGCTAGGCCGGTATATCAGGTAATTGAGTTGTTAAGTATGTAACCTGACAATCTTTCTATTAACTGAGATAAAATAGGTTTGTTTTTTTTTTGTAAACGGTGTTAGTTCCAGTCGACACAGGAAACCGTGACAGGAATCAAAGATTTTATTTATTTATTTATTTTATTTTATTTTTATACCACCCTTCTCCAGCAGGACTCAGGGCGGTGAACAGCCACGGTAAAAGCACAACATATAAAATTTAAAAGCAGTTTAAAAACATTAAATAATTTTGGCCATCAATTTAAAATAACCCAGTTAAAACCAATTACAAATTTAAAATCACAAGGATGGGGTCAAGCCAGCTCGGCTAGATGAAAAAGATGTGTTTTCAGGGCCCGATGAAAAGTCCGGAGGTCTGGTATCGTGCGTATCCCTGGGGGTAGGTCGTTCCAGAGGGCAGGTGCCGCCACAGAGAAGGCTCTCCCCCTGGGGGTCGCCAGCCGACATTGTTTGGCCGACGGCACCCTGAGGAGCCCCTCTCTGTGCGAGCGTACTGGCCGGTGGGAGGCTATTGGCGGCAGAAGGCGGTCTCGTAGATACCCAGGCCCTAAGCCATGGAGCGCTTTAAAGGTGGTCACCAACACCTTGAAGCGCACCCGGAAGACCACCGGAAGCCAGTGCAGCTCGCGCAGGAGGGGTGTCACATTTTGCTCAACGTTTTTCTAATTTTGGGCTCAATTGCGGTCGTCAGGCAAGGGCTACCTGTAATATGTTTCATCGCACGGTCAGCCAGATGTTCAGACTGAATTTGGCATTTTTATCCATGTCTCGAGTTCTTCCCAGGCACCTGGATGAGACAGATGTGGATGTGTTAAAGGTTTCATCGTAGTAGGGTGTCAGCTGTCCCACGTAAACCTGCCTTTTGCGATAAAAATACAAATAGAAAAGAGTTGGAGATAGATAGATAGATAGATAGATAGATAGATAGATAGATAGATAGATAGATAGATAGATGGATGGATGATAAATGATAGACTGTAAGTAGGTAGGTAGGTAGATTGATTGATGGATGATAGATGATACTGTAAGTAGGTAGATAGATAGATAGATAGATAGATAGATAGATAGATCTGCACCATATATATGATGGAGACATATATATATATATATATATATATATATATATATATATATATATATATATATATAGTGCAGTGGCCTAGAGGTGGAGCTCTCACCTCACAATCAGGAGGCTGTAAATTCGATCCTAGGTAGAAGCAGATATTTCCCTCTCTGGGCACACTGAGTATATATCTACTGAAAAAAACTCCGCACTGGCGACAGGAAGGGCATCCGGCCAGTAAACACTCAGCTCCACTCAGTTGCCCAGACTCCACCCCGCAAGGGATTATGGGATCGTTTTAAAGAGGATGATGATGATATTATATATGTGTGTGTGTATTTATATTTATATGTGGTATATATTTATATACAGGTAGTCCTCGAATTACGACCACTGTTGACCCCAAAATTTCTGTGGCTAAGTGAGACAGTTGTTAAGTAAATTTTGGCCTGTTTTCAGGGGTGAAATCCAGCAGGTTCTGACAGGTTCTGGAGAACTGGTTGTGAAAATTTTGAGTAGTTCGGAGAACCGGCAAATATCACCTCTGGCTGTTCCCAGAGCTGGGTGGGAATGGAGATTTTGCAATATCCTTCCCCCAGGAGTGGGGAGGGAATGGAGATTTAGCAGTATCCTTCCCCTGCCATGCCCACCAAGCCACGCCCACCAAGCCACACCACACCCACCAAGCCACGCCCACAGAACTGGTAGTAAAAAAAAAATTGGATTTCACCACTGCCCGTTTTGCGACCTTTCTTGCTACGGTTGTTAAGCGAATCACCACAGTTGTTAAGTTAGTCACACGGTTGTGAAGTGAATCTTTCTTCCCCATTGACTTTGCTTGTCAGAAGGTCGCAAAAGGGGATCACATGACTCCGGGGACATTACAACCGTCATAAATATGAGCCAGTTGCCAAGCGTCTGAATTTTGATCACAGGAATGCCGCAACGGTCACAAGTCACTTCTTTCAGTGCTGTTATAACTTTGAACGGTCACTAAATGAACTGGTGTAAGCCGAGGGCTACCTGTATGCCAGTTCCCGAGGGTGAATTTATCAATGCCAATGGGGTTATTATTATATTATGCGTAATCAACCAGATGTTTAGACTGGATTCGCCATTTTATCCGTCTCTCGAATCCTTCTCAAGCACCTTGGATAGGCAGATGTGAATGTTTGATGTTCTGCCCCAGCTACGGACCCCAAAGAACGCAGCACACACAAACCTTAGTTTACTAAATTAAATCAGTCTTTTTCAAACAAAGGCTGTTAATTAACTTTCTTAACAGCCTACAAGAATCCACAGAATAAATAATCGTAATCTTACTAGGGTTGGCAGAAAGCCCAGAAGCAATTTGCAGAGAACTAAGATCAAGAAGCGAAGGAGAGTGAATGAAGTTATTCCCTGCAAATTGCTTCAGTTGGCGTTCCTCCTTAAATAGGCGAAGGGAGTGGCCAATTAGCCCCAAGCCTTACTCTCTTACTCCTCCTGAGGAGCCACTCCTGCCTTTTGGCAGCTCTGTGCGCCCGTGCATCGAGAAGAGGCTCCTCCTCTTCGTCCTCTTCACCCATGGAAGCTTCTGGAGGTTCTGAAGGCCTTGGCTGAATCCCCACCTCTGGCACCACATCTTCTCCAGCCTCCTCACTGTCCGACTCGAGCGCCAGCTGCACAGGCTGCTGGCGCAGCACCACACCAGCCTCCTCGCTGTCGGAATCAGCTACTAGCTGCACAGGCCGCTGACGGGTCACAACATTTGATGGCGATATACGGTTGTTGTTTTATATTGAGTGTGTCAGATGTAAATGCCTTATTCTCCAATATGTAAATAATGTATATATGGAACATCAGAGGTTAACTTATTCTTTGGACTTTAATGTATTCATAACTTACCACTCCCATTCCTAGCTCCACCCCTTGTATATATAAGGAGCCACCCTCACCATTCTCGTTGCTTCTACCTTGAATATTCAGTGAATATAGAATGCCTATCATAATTAAAAAGAAATATATTTAAAGCTCTAACTCCTATTATCTTTATTGAGTCTGATCCTGAAAATATTGCAACAAGCTGGTAGCAGAGGATGGTTAATTGACTCAATAAGTAATTAAAAATGTCCAAGAAAGATAGGCCCAACACCAGGGCCTACAGCAAAGAAATAGAAACTGATCAAGAGATGATCAACGAATCCACCAATGCGATTTCGAGAGAATCCGAAGAATACACCACTGAAGAAGAAGAACTAATGAGTGAAAATAATGACCAGAAAGAAATCGAAATAGAAAATAACGAACTCAGGTCAGAGATATTAAAGATACTAAAAAGCCAAAAGAATGATAAAAGTCTCATCGCGGACCTCCAGGAGATGCTGAAGAACAGCGGAGCAGCGAGAGAGAAAAACGTCATTAAAGAAAAACCCAAAGATCAAAAAATCGTAAGTGAGATGACTACTGAGAAAATAGTTGTTAAAAAGAAAAGATGTGATCCCGCGCGAAATTTTGAATGGCAGCCATCTTGGTTTCAACGAACTTCAAAAGAGAATGGAGCAGAGCCAATCAAAACGCTCAGTTCAAAATTTCTGGCGCGAAAAACACTATCAGACGAAGAAAGTGAGAAAGAAGTCTCAAACTCTTCAGATGATCCAAAATCAGAAAGTGAAGACGATTTAACAAAATCTCAAGTAAAATCAGCAATGAAAACGCTTTTTGCTGCTTTTGGGCCAAGACTGAAAATTACCAAGACATCTACGAAGAAGCAAGAAATCAAACCGGCGACTCAAGACCTGCACGCTCCCATCCTGACTTCGAAAGCGACGACGCCCGAGCCCAGAGAGCCATGCCGATTTCGCCCTACACCACAGACAAAATCGAATACCAACGCACACAAAAAGAAGAAAAGAACCGTCGCCACCACCAGAACTCCAAAAACCGAGCCAGAGACCGACTCATCTGAGGAGGAGCGGATCGAGAGAGCTGAAAGGGAGAGAACCTTCCACGACGCCACCAAAGAAGAAATGAGCAACGCGCATGTGCGAAACTACGTAGACGACCCAGAAGGACTTGAACTGGCCAGAGAACCGCGCAGACTCATTGCAAGCATCCCAATGCCGTTCTGTAATTTCCTGCACTTGAGAGATCACGGACTGCCCCAGGTTGTAAGTAATGGACAGAATAATGTAGATAACTTACCCAGTGACTTCCCAAAACTTAGAATTGATGGCATTAATTTACAAGAGTGGTATCAACAGCTTCAGGTTATTTTCATGAAAGAAAATTTACTATTCTTTATAACTAGCCCTCCAAGAAGACCTTGGACTTTAAAAATAGATTGTTTACATCATAGAGCATTTTTCATAATAATATCTAGCGTGTCTCCTGCAATGTATCATAGCATCAAACCAAACCTAACTGTATCAGAAATAATTCAATGCATGTTTAATCTATTTCACAGCGATAGCGTAGCTACAACCACAAGAATGTCTAAGGATTTCTTTTCCTCTAGAGTAAAACCAGGGGTTTCTATAAGTGAGCATTTGATAAATCTAAACAAAATAAGAGCTGAGCTACAATTGAGGGGGGAAGTGATTTCAGATCAAACAATGAAAAGTGTTATTATCAATTCACTTGATCCATCATGGGATAGCTTTATGTCACACTTAGATACCATTAATTTGGGATATTTATCCATAGAAAGTCTATCTAACAAATTGATAGCAGAAGACAATTCAAGAAAAAATCGATCCAGTAACCAAACAGACCACAAACCTTTTAGGAAAGTAGTCTTTCAAGATAAACATAATGAGGCCTTTAGATGCTACAATTGTGGATCCAGGGAACATAGTAGAAGAGACTGCCCCAAAGTCTCAAGAGAGAGACATAGACCAGAATATAGGAGCAAATATAATTACAGACAATCTTCCACAGATAGACACAAATATAGAAGCCCACCAAATTACAAAGAAGGTAGAGGGGGTAGAGAAAATTCAAAAGAGAGGAAATCTGGGTCACTGAATGGGCTAAATAAACAAGACAGCACCAGAACACAGCAGGATGAGAATAACAATTGGCTTATTGATTCTGGTGCAACAAATCACACCACCAACAACAAAAGTATATTATCTTCATTTATAGAAGATAAGTTTGTGATAAAGGTAGCTAATCAAGAAGAGGTTCAAGTACTAGGCAAAGGAAATGTGACCTTGCCTGGTCTAGGGAAAATAGAGGGGGTATTATTAATCCCAGAAATACCTCACAACATACTAAGTGCCATAAAATTAAGCAGAGAATCTGATATCAATATAGTTTTCTCAAAGGGGAAAGCAACTATAGAAAAGAACAAAACAAATGTAGGTACTGTAATGATAAAAGGAGGTCTACCCTATCTGATAACTAAAGAAAGATGTTTACATAACATTGATTCAAATATGGAAGATTGTATTGAAGCAGATGATGAAAATGTCAGTAACAGTGACAATGATGAGTGTAGAATAACTCATGATCACAAAAATACATACAAGGAAAAGAAACCAAAAATAGGTAAACCAATTCATGATGAGTGTGCTCACATCTTACACAGGAAGTTAGGACATGCAAGCTTTCCTGTAGTACAAAAAATGACTGAACACGCAGAAGGTGTCAAAATAAAAAAATTGTGAAAATTATTTGGAATGCTCAGTATGTAAGTCCACCAAACTAAAAACCAGTCCCAGACCAAAAAAATCTAGCAGATCAACTAACAATATTTTTGATTTGGTACATATGGACTTAGTTGGTCCATTAAGTCCCTCAATTACCTATAGAAAACGTTACTTCCTAACAATAGTGGATGACTACAGCCGATATGGTTTTGTTTACACATTAAAGCACAAGGATGAAACATTTCAGAAATTTAAGGAATTCTACAAACGTATAGAAACACAACATAATATCAGAATAAAGCAAATTATGACAGATAGGGGATGTGAGTTCATGTCTAAAGAATTCTCCCAATGGTTAAAGGATAGAGGAATGTTACATTTCACGTCCAATCCTTTTTCTGCATTTCAAAATGGAGTTGCAGAGAGGAAAAATTCCACACTACAAACCATGATTAGGTGCACATTAGAAGATGCTGGTTTAGGCAAACAATTTTGGTCAGAGGCATTACATTATTCGAATTACACTCAAAATAGAACCTGGTCCAGTATTGTGAATAAGACACCATATGAGGTGATGTACAATAGAAAACCCAAATTATCACACATGCACATATTTGGAGTCACTGCAGACGTACACATACCTAAACAATTGAGGAGAAAGGGAGAAAACGTATCCAGGAGATTAAGATTCATGGGATACGAAACTGGAACCAAAGGGTACAGATTTATTGATAGTAATAACAAATTTATAGTATCCAGAACAGCTGTGTTCCATGAACAGGCCAATTGGTCAAAATTGCACCTTAATGAAATATTTCCTAATAAATGTAAAGATACGATATCTTGCAAGGAAGGAACAACAGAAAATCAAAATATTAACAAAAGTAAGAACAAAACCAAAACTTGGACTAATAGTCAGCATAAAATAAAGACAGACACATTAACAAAAAAGGAAGCTAGATATTTGCATGATAACCATAGCAAGCCTGAAAGAACTATTAGAAACAATAGAAACCAAATACCAAATAAATACAAAGATTACATAATGCATATGAATGGAGAACAAATAACACCTAATACATATGAAGAAGTATTGAAACTTCCACATGAAGAAAGAGAAAAATGGGAACTAGCTATGGAAAAAGAGATGGAAAGTTTACAAGGATTAAATGTATTCACACCTGCGATCGCACCTAAGGATAAAACAATTATAGGTACCAGGTGGATTTATAAAATTAAGAACTTAGAAGGAGGCAATACCTTATACAAGGCTAGACTAGTTGCACAAGGCTATGCACAAAAATATCCAGAAGACTATACTGATACATATTCACCCACAGTGAGAACAGAGAGTGTCAAAACAGCCCTTGTAGTAGCATCTGCACTCAATCTGGACGTATTCCAATATGACATACAGACCGCATACTTACATGCAAAATTAGATAAGGAAATATATGTAAGAGCACCACACAGTCAATACACTAATAAGAACGAAATTTGGTTATTAAATAAGAGTCTGTACGGATTAAAGCAATCCGGCAAAAGATGGTACGATTGCTTGGTAAAAGTACTTAAGACCATGGATTTCAACGCCACCACTGCTGATAACTGTTTCTTTGTAAAAAAGAGTAATGATCATATTGAATTTGTATTAATTTACGTGGACGATATTTTATACATTGGAAAGCATAAAGAGAGCAGGGAAATCTTTGTAAATAAGTTAAATGAACACTTCTCACTGAAATCTCTGGGTAAAGTGAATAAATACCTTGGTGTGCAAATTAACAAAACTAAAAGGGGATTCAAACTTACACAGAAAGATAAAATCATCGAACTCCTAAACAAATGTAACTTAAATAATGCTAAAACCTGTGACACCCCTATGCAAACTGATTTTCTTAGAAACACTGATGAATCTTCCCCTGAGTTTAAAGACAACACATTTTACAGATCAGTTATAGGTTCACTCCTTTATATATCTAATTGGACTAGGCCAGATATTGCATTACCTCTCAATCTATTGTCAAGATATGTTAGTAAACCAACCTTGTATCATTGGGAAGCTGTCAAAAGAATTCTAAGATATCTGAAGGGTACATTAGATTTTTGTTTAATGTTGGAACCCAATAATGACAGAGAACCAAAAATTACTTGTTATGCTGATGCAGATTGGGCTGGTGATACATCATGCAGAAAGAGTACTTCTGGTTATGTTTTTCTATTGAATGATTGTCCAGTTTACTGGTATACTGGTAAACAAGAACTAGTAGCCACTTCTACTACAGAAGCGGAATATGTTTGTTTGTCCAAGGCTGCAAATAACCTTGTATGGTTCAATGATCTGATCACTGATGTTTGGAGGAAACCCACCTTACCATTTATTATGCATGAAGACAATAAAGCGGCCATTGAAATATCCAGATCCGATGCAATTGGACAAAGGTCCAGGCATATTGATATAAAGTTTAAGCATGTGAGACAACTGTCTCAAGACGGATTCATTAAAGCAATACATTGCGATACTTCTGAACAATTAGCTGACATATTAACAAAACCCTTACCTTCTAAACAACATAAATATTTAACTTCTAAATTATATGTATTATATTGTCCTGAATCAGAATGTAATTGGTGTTGTGTAACGAACCGGCATTTAGAGGGGGATTTGTCAGATGTAAATGCCTTATTCTCCAATATGTAAATAATGTATATATGGAACATCAGAGGTTAACTTATTCTTTGGACTTTAATGTATTCATAACTTACCACTCCCATTCCTAGCTCCACCCCTTGTATATATAAGGAGCCACCCTCACCATTCTCGTTGCTTCTACCTTGAATATTCAGTGAATATAGAATGCCTATCATAATTAAAAAGAAATATATTTAAAGCTCTAACTCCTATTATCTTTATTGAGTCTGATCCTGAAAATATTGCAACAGAGTGTTTTTATGGCGCTTTAAAATAATAAAAGCCAGCCATTTTGCTTCCGGAGATGCCAATGTATAAATAAACCCCGTTCTCCGGGTGGAATTTACTTCTTCATAAATAACACAGAATTGCATTATTGGAGACAATATGAAGCGCCATTAAATACACAATTGTATGCAAGCCTCTTGACTCGTTGTTGTCTCTTTTTTAATTAATTGCCAGGGGGAATAAAATCACCCTCCCCAATCCAGTGGGTGGGGTAAATCTTTTTACCCCCCTCCACCCACCCACCCTCTCTCCCTGGCTAGGATTTGCCCGCAAGGTAAGTTTTAATTAATTTCCAGGATGAATAATTGCTCAAGAAGCTTGGGCATTTTAATTAGGCCATGACACTCAAAAAAAGAAAGAAAGAAAATTAACTCTTCTTAATACGCTCCTGATCGTAATTGGGAGACCTTGAGAATATGATTTAAAAAGGAAGTATAAAGCAAAACTTGGCCTTAAATTTGTATTAAATTTGGCATTGTTAAGTAAAAAAATTCGGTTGGATGGATTCACGTCTAGCCCATAAAACCAGCTTCCAAATAAATAATTACGATGTTTCAACAAATCATAACTTGATTTATATCTGTTCATTTAGTGACCATTTGAAATTTCAATGGCGCTGAAAAAAATGTGTTACAACCGTATTTCGCACTTATGACCGTTGCAGCATCCCAAAATTCAGATGCTTGGCAACCGACTCATATTTATGACGGTCGCAGTGTCCCAAGGGTCACGTGATCCCCCTTCGGTGACCTTCTGACAAGCAGTTTCACTTAACAACCATGTGATAAACCGAACAACGGCAGCGATTCACTTCACAACTGGGGCAAGAAAGCTCGTAAAATGGGGCAAAATTCACTTAACAAATGTCTCGCTTAGGAGCAGAAATGTTGGGCTCCCTCGTGGTCATACGTCGAGGACTACCTGCACAGGTAATCCTCGAGTTACGACCATTTGTTTTAACAATGGTTCAAAGTCTTGGAAAAAGAGACTTACAACTGATCCTCAGAGTTACAACCTTCATTTCACCCTCATGGTCAATTTGGGTACTTGGTAACCAGCTTGTAGTTATGATCATTGCAGTTTATTGTGGTGACCTGATCATGGTTTGCAACCTTCCTAGCCGGCTTCTGACAAACCAAACAAATTGCGGAAGTTGGATTTGCTCAGTGACCTGGTGAGTCGCTTAATGATTGCAGTAAAAAAAATGATTGTAAAATTGCATCCTGCTTCACAATGCAATTTTCTTCCCCTTTTCCTTCCAGTTTCTGCTTCCTCCCTTTTATCCTTCTAGCTTCCCCTTCCCCTTTTATACTTTTCGAGTTTCCACTTCCCCTTAGAGATCAAAATTCTGTTGAGGAAATCCTGTACGCCTTGGTAGGATATCCTGCTTTAAACTACGGGGAAAGGCGATGCCTGCTTTCCCACAGAATACGACATACCTAACTTTGTTTGTTTATTTATTATCCTGTCCTTATTACTTTATAAATAACTCAAGATAGGGAACGTACCATTTTTTTCCTCACAACAACGATCTTGTGAGGTGGTTTGGGCTAAGAGTGAGTGACATGCCCAAATTCATCCAGCTGGCTTTTGTGCCTAAGGCAGGACTAGAACTCCCCGTCTCCTGGCAATTGGCCCAAAATCACCCAGTCGGCTTTCGTGTCTAAGGTAGGACTAGAACTCACCGTCTCCGGGCAATTGGCCCAAAGTCACCCAGTCGGCTTTCGTGTCTAAGGTAGGACTAGAACTCCCCGTCTCCTGGCAATTGGCCCAGTCACCCAGTCAGTTTTCATGCCTAGGGCAGGACTAGAATTCACCGTCTCCTGGCGATTGGCCAAAAGTCACCCAATCAGTTTTCATGTCTAAGGCGGGACTAGAACTCACCGTCTCCTGGTGATTGGCCCAAAGTCACCCAGTCAGCTTTCATGTCTAAGGTGGGACTAGAACTCACCGTCTCCTGGCAATTGGCCCAGTCACCCAGTCAGTTTTCATGCCTAGGGCAGGACTAGAATTCACCGTCTCCTGGCGATTGGCCAAAAGTCACCCAATCAGTTTTCATGTCTAAGGCGGGACTAGAACTCACCGTCTCCTGGTGATTGGCCCAAAGTCACCCAGCCGACATTCATGCCTAAGACTAGAACTCCCAGTCTCCTGGTTTCTAGCCGCTACACCTAATTGGCTTTCGTGTTACACCGTGTTTTTCAAATTTGGCAAGCTTAAAATGGGTTAACGTCAACTCCCAGTATCCTGAATGGGGAATTCTGGGAGTTGAAATCCACCCATCTTAAAGGTCTGTGAAGTTTCTTCACAGTCTTCGGAGAGGGACGGCATCTAAATTTAATTAATTTAATGAATTAAATTAAATTCTCTGTCATCCAGGTCGTGGTTGTCCCAAAGGTGCTTTTTCAAGCGGCAACTGGACTTCCTTGGTTTTTTCTTGAAGACGTTTCGCTTCTCATCCCAGAAGCTTCCTCAGCTCTGACTGGATGGTGAAGGATGGAAGGATGGAAATTTCCTTGCAGTCATCTGGTTGTTAGTACTCTTTCTGAGAGTCATTGAGGCCACTTGGAGGTTTCCCTGTGTCTTCAGGGTCACTTGAGTGGTGCAAATGAGTGTGGAGCCTTCTTGGAATTGCTGAAAGGAATGTGTTGTAAGCCTTTTAGTATAAATCCTTCCATTCCCCACAATTCAGAGCCTTGGTAGCGCAGCAGACTAAAGCACTGTTAAGTAACACCAGCTGCCTGCAATTACTGCGAGTTCAAATCTCACCAGGCTCAAGGTTGACTCAGCCTTCCATCCTTCCGAGGTAGGTGAAATGAGGACCCGGATTGTGGGGGCAATAAGCTGACTTTATATAAAAAAAAGAACACCGCTTGGGGGGGAGGCGAAAGTCCTACTAAGCAGGTATATACAAAAGTATGAAGGCTATTGCTTAACGCATTGTAAGCCGCCCTGAGTCTCCGGAAAAGGGCGGCATATAAATCGAACCAATAAATAAATAAATAAATAAATAAATAAATAAATAAATAAATAAATAACCATGACCTGGATGACGGAGAACCTCCATAGACACTTCTTCTCTACCATTCTGTCAGAACTGAAGAAGCTTCTTGGATGAGAAGCGAAATGTCTTCAAGGAATAACAAAGCAAACCCAGTTATCTATTGAAAAAGCAGCTTTGGGAAAGTTAAATTTCCAAGTTTAACGCACTGTAAGCCGCCCTGAGTCTCCGGAGAAGGGCTGCATATAAATCAAATTAAAAAAAAAAAGTTTGAAACTTTTCTAGTTTAGCATAGAAATCTCGATTTATTTAGGGCTGTTGGCTCTGTGCCGCAATACGCCACACGGCCACTAGATGGCAGGAAAGACTTGGATTTTTTTTCCCCCTGGCAAGCCCACACTCTCATTTGGCTTCTACACGTGTTATCTCTTTTGATTGAACAAAGAAATCCTTTATATTAATCCAATATTCTTGCTTTCTGCTGGGAATTTTTCCAGCAGCGCTTCTTCCTTCCTTTCCTCCTCTTCCTCCTCATTTCGGAAAAATAAGAAAAAAATATTATGATTAATCATCTCATTCTTTGCAACGATTCTGGCCATTGCCATTCACTTGCAGGAAAAATTTTCATTTGCAGGGGAAAAAAATGTGTTTTCTTTTCCTTTAAATGAAAGCAAATCGCGTGCATTGCAAGGAACAAAGAGCTGAGTTTGCACAACACGCGTTTCACTCGTTTTGGTTTGGGCTGATTATATATTTTTTTTAAAAAAACTGGGTTTTGCAAAAATTAAATAAAAGGCAAAAAGTGCTCCTAGGAAACTAGTTTAACTCAAATGAGGTTTATTTATGACATAAAAGCAAACGGATCTCCCAGGGGTTGGCATTCCATCCAATTCCCTCCTTACTTCTTTGTTTTAAAAGCGCCTCTTTTTTTAATCTCTGGAGTCCCAGAATTCCAAACGCGAAGAGAAGCCCCGTGTCCCGCTTGGCTAGCCGTACCTCGCATTTTTCTCCTGATCTGACCCCAAGGGGTAAAGTCTTACACGTTCGCGCCCTTGATTTCCGGTGGCAAAATTTTCTACCTGCACAGCAGATGCCCAATAAGGAGGCCAAATCGGTTTGCTTTAAGCGTGGCTTGAAGACCCAACATATTATTCATAGAACCATTAAAGTCATTGGAGCAGAGGAAGCTCAAAGCTGAATAACCCATTGGGGGTGGTGGTGGTTTGCAGAACCTCTTTTCCTTCATGTATGGCTGCTCGGCGGCTAAAACCACTCAGCGCGGATAGGGATTCGCTGGCTCCCCTTTCAATTAGCCTGAAATCTAAGCTTCCTGGCTTTGGATTTCCTTCGGTGGCCCCATTCCAACCTTCCTTCCTGCCCCTCAAGCCGGGAGCTGCGATAGGGAACCGGAAGTGTGAGGGCGCTTCCATCCCATCGCGTCTCTACACACACGCCATCCCCGCTTTTGGAGACGAGGCTCCTCCTCCCTCCCCTACACCAAGCAGGCCGACGGGTGGTGGTGGAGAGGGGGGGAGGGACTACATCCCCCGGCATGCCTCGGGCGCCGCCGCGCAGGCGCAGTGGCCGCGCTCCCCTGCCATCTTGGCTGCTTCCGCGGGAGCCGCCAAACAAACGCGAAGGTGCCCCGAAGCCCATCGGCCGCCGCGGGGGCGGAGGGGTCGATGGTGGCGCCGGGGAGGGCTGGCAGGTGCGTCCGCGGGGGCCTGGCGGGGGACGGGCGGTGGGCGGAGGATGAAGAGGGTGACGGTGGTGGTTTAAAGGAGGACTGCAAAGCCCATCATCCCCAGCCGGGGAAGGTGGGGGGGGATGCCTCTCCCTCAGCCTCGCCGCCGCCCTCATTCCCAGCAGGCGCAGCTCCACACACGCACTCTGCTCACATCCTGAGGAGGGTTGACCACCGGCCCCATCATCCCCGGCCGCCGCGACTCCCTCGCCAACCCTGCGCCGTCCCGTCCCCCCACCCAACCACCCATCATCCCCTGCCTCTGGCTGGGGGATCCGCCCGAGGGGAGGAAGGAGTGGGGGAGGGGGGAATTCCATGGAAAGTGTGTGTTTATATATGGGGGGGGGAGAAAGGAGGGATGGGTGACTACAACTCCCATCCTCCACAGCCAGCTGGGTACAGGGGTGGGGAGGGGGTGACTACAACTCCCATCCTCCACAGCCAGCTGGGTACGAGGGGGTTGGGAGGGAGGGAGAGAGGGGTGACTACAACTCCCATCCTCCACAGCCAGCTGGGTACGAGGGGGTTGGGAGGGAGGGGTGACTACAACTCTCATTCTCCACGGCCAGCTGGGTAAGGGGTGGTTGGGAGGGAGGGGGCGACAACAACTCCCATCCTCCACAGCCAGCTGGGTAGGGGGTGGTTGGGAGGGAGGGAGGGGTGGCTACAACTCCCATTCTCCACAGCCAGCTGGGTAGGGGGTGGTTGGGAGGGAGGGGGCGACAACAACCCCCATCCTCCACAGCCAGCTGAGTATGGGGGTTGGGGAGCGGGTGACTACAACTCCCATCCTCCAAAGCCAGTTGGGTATGGGGTTTGAGGGGGAGGGAGGGGGTGACTACAACTCCCATCCTCCACAGCCAGCTGGGTACGGGGTTGAGGGGAGGGAGGGGGTGACTAGAACTCCCATCCTCCACAGCCAACTGGGTAGGGGGGGAAATGGGAGGGAGGGAGTGACTACAACTCCCATCCTCCACAGCCAGCTGGGTACGGGGTTGAGGGGAGGGAGGGGGTGACTAGAACTCCCATCCTCCACAGCCAACTGGGTAGGGGGGGAAATGGGAGGGAGGGAGTGACTACAACTCCCATCCTCCACAGCCAGCTGGGTACGGGGTGTGTGTATGGTGCTGCCTGGATGGGAGGGGGGTCAGAGATGAATAACTTGGGGGGGGTTGTCCTCCTTTGGATGAGATTTGGGGGTGTTTTAATGGAAAAAAATAGGGAAGGTGGGTGTCTTTCTCTCCCCCCTTTTGGGGGGGGTCTTCACTTCCCCCCCTTGATTTCTGCAGGGCCTTGATTGGTTTCCTCCCCCCCTTTTGGAGGGGGGGTTGCATCTCTTCCTCTAGTCTCCACTTCCCCCCTTTTTTTCCTTCTAGTCTTCCCTCCCTTTTTTTTTTGCATCTCTTCCTCTAATTTTCCCTTCCCCGCTTTTGTCCATCTAAATTCCCCTTCCCCCCTTTTTTGTGTTTACATCTCTGGTTTCCCCTTCCCCCTTTTATCCCATTGGTTTCCCCTTCCTCCCTTTTCCTTTGAATTTGCTCTCCCTCCCCCTTTTTTTGCACCTCTCCCTCTTGTTTTCCTTCCACCCCCCTTTTTTCCCCTTCTGCTTTCACTTTCTCCCCTTTTTGGAATCTCTTCCTCTAATTTCCTCTTCCCCCATTTTTCCACTTTCTCCTTCCTCCCTTTTTTCCTTCCAATTTCTCCTTCCAATTTCTCCTTCCTTCCCTTTTTCCTTCCAGTTTCCCCTTCCTCCTCTTCTCCTTCCAGTTTCACTTCCCCCTTCTTTCCTTCCAGTTTCCCGTTCCCTCTTTTTCCCTCCAGTTTCTCCTTCCTTTCCTTTTCCTTTCCAATTTCTCCTTCCCTCTTTTTTCCTTTCCAATTTCCCCTTCTTTCTTTTATTCCTTCCAGTTTCCCCTTCCTCCCTTTTATCCCTCCAGCTTCCCCTTCCCCTTTTTTTCCTTTTCTAGTTTCCCCTTCCCCTTATTTTTAGGTGGGTAGAAGCCATTTCTCGCCTTTCCTCCCCCCTGGAGTTTCTTCCCTGCCCCCCTCTTTTTCCCCCATTGTCTTTTCCATCTTTTTGGGGGTCTTAGCTTTTGTTTGGGGGTGGTGGGATAGGCCCATCTCTTCGGTAGCATCCTTGGCCTTACTTACTTCTTACTCATAGCTGAGGATCCAGAGAGACTTTGGGGGTTGTGGAAGGACCAGGGGGTGACATGATAGCATCTTCCAAAATTTGAGGGGTTGCCCCCCCAAAAAGAGCAGGGGGTCAACCTATTCTCCAAAGCACCTGAAGGCCGGACAAGAAGTAACGGATGGAAACTAATTAAGGAGAGAAGCAATCTAGAAGTCGGGAATTTCCTGACATTGAGAACAAATGGATCGGTGGAACTACTTGCCACTAGAAGTTGTGGGTGCTCCAACGCTGGAGGTTTTGAAGAAGAGATTGGGCAACCGTTCGTCTGACATGGTATAGGGTCTCCTGTTTGAGCAGGGGGTTGGACTAGAAGACCTCCGAGGTCCCTTCCAACTCTCTGTTTATCTTTCATTATTTCCCTTGTTAAGAGTGTTTTGAATAATGATGGATTGAGTTAGCCGTATATTATTGGTTTCCTTGCATTTACTTAATGTTTTACCCTCTTTGTAGGCTTTTTTTAAAGGTTTTTTTTATCTATATACCTAATATATTTTATGGGTATTGTTTAGCTTTTAAATTATTGTTGCATTTCCGCTCTTCTTAGTGCTGGTCTGTGATTGTAAGTAAAAGATTCGATTGGATTTGAGAAGGTTTGAAAGCTTGAGTCCTCCTCAAATCAATGTGGTTTTTGGGTTTTAATAGGGATTGATGCAAACAAATTCCACCTTGATCTTGTTCTTTACAATTGCCCGTTGTCTTGTAATGCCCTACGTTGGGTGTATGTGCCCCTAAATCTTGCCACGTCTAGCCTAGGGGCAAATTCAACCTCCCCAGATGTCTTCTAGGGAGCTGGATCAGGAAGCTGTGGTTGATGTGTCCTTGGATGACCCGGCTCTGTGGGTGCAGGCACAGCTTCTTTGTGTGTAATTGCCAGTTGCTAAGCCTTTGCGCTGTGGGTCCCTCCACTGTGACTTTCCCTCCCTGCCTCCTGTCTGTCTGTCTGTCCATCTGTCTGTGTGTATTTTAGGAGAACCTCAACTGCTCATCTGGACCATCCGAAGCTTTTTAAGGTCCACTGTCTGTTGACTGATCCTAAGTTTGGCCCCGGTCTGCCTACTTATTCATTGGAAGAGTTGTGTGTCTGATGGGTATTGAATTTCCTGCCTAAGCAGGGGGTTGGACTAGAAGACCTCCAAGGTCCCTTCCAACTCTTCTATTCTGTTCTGTTCTGTTCTGTTCTGTTCTGTTCTGTTCTGTTCTACTCTACTCTACTCTACTCTACTCTACTCTACTCATTCTGTATTCCCTTCCCTTCCCTTCCCTATCTACTATTCTATTCTATTCTATTCTATTCTATTCTATTCTATTCTATTCTATTCTATTCTATTCTATTCTATTCTATTCTATTCTATTCTATTCATTCTGTATTCTCTTCCTTTCCCTTCCCTTCCCTTCCCTTCCCTTCCCTTCCCTTCCCTTCCCTTCCCTTCCCTATCTCTATTCTATTCTATTCTATTCTATTCTATTCTATTCTATTCTATTCTATTCTATTCTATTCTATTCTATTCTATTCTATTCTATTCTATTCTATTCATTCTGTATTCTCTTCCCTTCCCTTCCCTTCCCTTCCCTTCCCTTCCCTTCCCTTCCCTTCCCTTCCCTATCTCTATTCTATTCTATTCTATTCTATTCTATTCTATTCTATTCTATTCTATTCTATTCTATTCTATTCTTATTCCTACTCCTACTCCTACTCCTACTCCTACTCCTACTCCTACTCCTACTCCTACTCCTACTCTTATTGTATTCCTATTCTATTAATATAAGGTCTACTTTTGACCTCCTAGGACCTAAGAGTTCTGAATGAGGATTTAGGAGATTCCCAAAGGATTCTGGGAATGAAATTGCCAGATAAACCAGGATTTGTCTATTGTCTATTGTAGTTACCCATTGGAGCAGGACTGTGTGTGATGGATATTCAATCCAACCACAGGCGACCTTACAGATGTTGATGAGAATTTAGGGGATTCCCAAAGGATTTTGCGAACGAAACTGCCAAGGAAACCCGAATTCATCCGTGTTGGTTGACTGATCATAATTTTAGCCAAGTGGTGTCTAAGTTACCCATTGGAGCAGGAGTGTTGTGTGATGGGTATTGAATGTAACCTCGGGTGATCTAATAGATCTTGATGAGAATTTAGGGGATTTCCAAAGGATTCTGGGAACGAAATTGCCAGATAAATCAACATTTGTCTATTGACCGATTATAATTTTGGCCAAGTTGTATCTAGTAATCCATTGGGGTTGTGTGTTGTGTGTTGAATATTGAATGTAACTTCGGGTGACATTCTAAGAGGGGTACAAGTAATCCTCGACTTACAACCACGAGCGAGCCCAACATTTCTGTTGCTAAGTGAGGCATTTGTTGAGCTTTTGCCCCCTCGTTTTACGACCTTTCTTGCCACGGTTGTTCAGTGAATCACTGCCGTTTGTAAGTCAGTCACACGGTCATTGAGTGAATCCCTCTGCGTCTCCGATCTCAGGACGCTGCCACGGTCCTAAAGTATGAACCCGTTGCCAAGCATCTCAATTTTGATTGCATGACCACAGGGAGGCTACCAAGGTCGTAAGGGCGAAAAGAGATCCTAAATCGCCTTTTTTCCGGTACTGTTGTAATAGTGGATGGTCGCTAAATGAACTGTTGTAAGTCGAGGACTACGTGCGGTTGATTTTTAGGGGGTTCCCAAAAGAATTTTGGAACGAAATCGCCAAATCAACCAGAATTTGTGCAAAGGGCCCGCGGAGGACACAGAATAAAGAGATTCCCAGGTTTTGTGAACCAACATTTGCTTGCCTTTTGTGAGACATATACACACACACACAGAGGGGCTCCCCTTCCACACCTTCAGCTAGGTGTGTGCAAAACGTAGCACTTGGATATAGTTTCTGGGACATGCAGGAAGGTGCTCGAATACACGGATCCAGCTATTCCCAGGGCGGTCCAGTAATTTAAATGGATTTTCCAGAACAGGAAGTTTGTGGTTTATTGTTGAATGACAGTCACACCACCCCCCGGAAGTGCTGGATTGACATTCCTTCTCTGGAGCATGTGCTTGCGTTTGCTGAAGCTCAACCTCTAAGGAAGGCATTTATTTATTTATTCATTTATTTATTCTTTTTGCAAATAACTTGCTACTGAAATGATTACCATATTTTTCGTTCCATAAGACACAATTTTTTGTTTCCCAAAAAGTGGGTGGAAAAGTCTGTGTGTCTTATGGAGCGAATATTGCCGAAACCCCGCCCACCCACTGGCCCCCACCCTTCCGCCATTTTCTGCCTCTGCGTGTCCCCTTTTGGCCTCTGCGCATCCCATATTCGGCCTTGTGCATCCCGTTTTTGGCCTCCGCGCATCTCGTTTTCGGCCTCCGCAAGCCCCGTTTTCAGCCTCCACACACGCAGTTTTTGGCCTCCGTGCGTCTCGTTTTCACCCTCCGCGTGCCCCATTTTTGGCCTCTGTGCGTCCCGTTTTTGGCCTCCGCGCATCTCGTTTTCGGCCTCCGCAAGCCCCGTTTTTGGCCTCCATGCATCTCATTTTCAATCTCCGCGTCCCCCATTTTTGGCCTCAGCGCGTCCCGTTTTTGGCCTCACATGCCCTGTTTTTGGCCTTCGCATGCTCCGTTTTCGGCCTCCACGCACGCAGTTTTTGGCCTCCGTGCGTCTCGTTTTCAACCTCCGCGTGCCCCATTTTTGGCCTCTGTGTCCCGTTTTTGGCCTCCGCATGTTCCGTTTTCGGCCTCCACGCATGCAGTTTTTGGCCTCCGTGCGTCTCGTTTTCAACCTCCGCGTTTCCCATTTTTGGCCTCAGCGCGTCCTGTTTTTGGCCTCACATGCCCTGTTTTTGGCCTTCGCATGCTCCGTTTTCGGCCTCCACGCATGCAGTTTTTGGCCTCTGTGCGTCTCGTTTTCAACCTCCGCGTTCCCCATTTTTGGCCTCAGCGCGTCCTGTTTTTGGCCTCACATGCCCTGTTTTTGGCCTTCGCATGCTCCGTTTTCGGCCTCCACGCACGCAGTTTTTGGCCTCCGTGCGTCTCGTTTTCAACCTCCGCGTGCCCCATTTTTGGCCTCTGTGTGTCCCATTTTTGGTCTCCGCGCATCTCGTTTTTGGCCTCCGCAAGCCCCGTTTTCGGCCTCCATGCACACAGTTTTTGGCCTCCCTGTGTCTCGTTTTCAACCTCCGCGTGCCCCATTTTTGGCCTCTGGGCGTCCCGTTTTTGGCCTCACGTGCCCTGTTTTTGGCCTTTGCATGCTCCGTTTTTGGCCTCAGCACGTCCCACTTCCAGCCTCTACACGTGCAGTTTTTGGCCCTCCGTGCGTCTTGTTTTCAGCCTCTGCGTGCCCCATTTTCAGTCTCTGCGAAGGAGGCTGAAAACGGGACGTGCGGAGGCGAGAAAATGGGACGCGCGGAGGCCAAAAAAATGGGAGCACGTCTTATGATCAGGTGCGTCTTATGGAGCGAAAAATACGGCTCCGTGATACACGGAAGACCATACTGCGAGATTCAGATTGATTTACATTTCTAGCCAGCGGCAAAATTCTAGCAAAACCCGCTTAACAAATGTCTCGCTTAACAACAGAAATGTTGGGCTCAATTGTCAGAAGTCAAGGACAGACACCCACCTCGTTGCTATAGTTATGAATCGGAGGAGAAAACAGCTGTAAAGCTGACATTTCCTTCTTTGCTTGGAAAGGTTTTTGGCCTCTTCGCCACCTTCCACGTGTGGAGAATAACCGGACGAGGTGTATCTTGCCGTTCTGGGGATGGCAGCCCATTGCCTAAAACAACACCACAACTTTTTGTGTGTGCGTGGGTGAAGAAGTGCTCTTGGAACCGTTCCAGGTTTCCAAGCTCTTTCATTTCCGGCAATTACCGTGTTCGCCGCGTGCCAGTTTCTCTCCTTATATATCCATGCCCTCTGGGCTTTGTGTGTGCAAATTTTGCGATTGCCCTGCCTCTTGTAGGACACAACCCGGCTTGAGTCACACTTTTGGGCTCTCCGGAGGTGTGGCTGGGTGCCTTTTGGCGTTGGGAGGGGCGGAATTGAAAAAAGTAATAATTTTTCTTTCTCATAAACATAATGTACTCTTAAATGTACAGTCTCTTATCCGTTGTTAATCATACATATTCTGTTTTAACTTTCATATTAGTTCATTCTTCATCCTAAAAAATTTGAGTATGCTAGGGGTTGCCCTTCTACCATTCCGTCTCCCTTATTTTACAACAATCCTTTTTCTCGTTCTCCTCTCTTTCCCTTCCCTCCCTTCTTCTGTCCCCTTCTACTTTCTTCTTTCCTTCTCTCCTTCCCCTTCCTTTCCCCCACTCCTCCCTTCTTTCCTCCCTTTCTAACCTTCTTTCCTAGTCTTCTTTCTCCTCCCTTTCTTCCTCTCCTTTTCTCTTTCTTCTGTTCCTCTCTTCTCCCCTGAGAGGGGCGGAATTGACAAGTTTGCAGTCGTTGAGGTAAATTTGCACCAGCAGCCTTTTTTTTTTAACGTCAGAGAATTTTCATCGCCAGGTTATAAAAAGGAAGCGTCTTAATATTAAAAATGTGCAGGTAGTTTTAAGGATGTAGGTCGGTCCCCAAGCTGCTTTTTTCCAAAGGGCAAGCGGGCTTTGCCTTTCCTGGAAGACGTTTCGCTTCTCCTCCAAGAAGCTTCCCCAGTTCTTCACTTCAGAACCAGAAGAAGCTCCTCGGATTGAGAAGCGAGACGTCTTCAAAGGAAAAAAAAAAAATCCGCCGAAGAAAGTCCACTTGCCTTTTTGGAAAAAAACACTTTTGGGACAGCGGTGGGTTTCTTTTTTTTCTTCCCCAAAATGTTTTTTTATTTTTATTTCTCATAAGCATATTTGAGTGTACAATCTTTTATCCATCATTTTCCATTCATTTTATCTTTTAATTTTCATTTTTAGTTGTTTGGGGCTGCTCTTTTACCAATTTACTCTCCTTTATTTTGCCACAACCTTTCCTCTTCTCCTCCCCTTCTCTTCCTTCCTCCATCCTACTTCCTTCGTTCTTCCTTTCCTTCTCTTTCCTACTTCTCCTTCCTATCCCCCACTCCTCTCTTCTTCCTCCCTTTCTAACCCTCTCTCCTACTCCTCTTTCCCCTTCCTTTTCTTCCTCTCCTTTTCCCTCTCTTCTATCTCTCCCTCTCCTTTCCTCTCTTTTTCCTTCCTCTCTCTCTCTCTACTCCTTTCCCTCTCTCTTGTTGTTTCCCTTTTCAATTCAATCTAGAATGGTATTCGAGAAACCTCGACTATCTATTTGTATCCATCTTCATTTCAGTTTCTTATTTGTTTAGTAATTACATCTGTTCCATCATTTGTGTACACTTTTATAGTAATCTCACTTTTTCCCTTTCTCCCCCCGTTTTCCCTTTACCTAGGCATCGTCTGGGTTTCTATTCTAATTATTTTTTCTCTTTTTCATCTTTTCCCTTTCTATTTCATCTCCAGACCTTTATTCATATTTCTTTTCTAACCAATCATAAAATTTTCCCCATGTCTTCATGTCTTGAAGTACATCGACTCCGCTTTATCTTTTATTCTCAGTGTTAGTCTGTTCATTTCTGCACATTCTAAAATTTTCTTTATAATTTCTCTTTCCAACGGGATTTTATCTGACAGCAGTGGGTTTTACATATTTTTCCCACAGGTTCGCCCCGCCCAGGCGCATTCGCGCATGTGCCCGGCCCTCCGCTTATAAGACGAAGCGCTTATTTCAGGGTTCAAAAAAATATAAGACAGGGTCTTATTTTCGGGGAAACACGGTAGTCCTCGATTTACGACTGGAGTGGAGCCCGACATTAAGTGAGACATCGGTTAAGTGAGTTTTGCCCCCATTTTACGGCTTTTCTCACCACAGTTGTTAAGAGAATCGATGCGGTTGATAAGTGAGTCGCCCGGTTGTTAAGTGAATCGGGCTTCCCCACTGATTTTGCTTGTCAAGAAGGTCGCAAAAGGGGATCAGGTGCCCCCACCCACCACCCCGGGGACGCTGCAACGGTCATAAGTATGAAGTTTGATCTCTCAAGATACGTTTATAAGTGATCCTCCATTTTACAAGCTTAATGGAGGCCAGAATGTTGGCTGTGGAATTCTGGGAGTTGAAGTCCGCAGATGTTCAAATCGCCAAGGTGGAAAATCACTTGCTTTAATAGCCACGCCCAACTGGCTCTCTGGGTATGCCCAGGCCCTTCTAA
The DNA here is from genome assembly GCF_059756535.1 of Pantherophis guttatus. Lineage (NCBI taxonomy): Eukaryota > Metazoa > Chordata > Lepidosauria > Squamata > Colubridae > Pantherophis > Pantherophis guttatus. Next base: position 4,333,769 of record NC_142067.1, on the reverse strand, counting down.
ATCGCATGAAGTATTAGTATTACTTTATAAAGCCTTAGTAAGACCACACTTGGAATCCTGCATCCAGTTTTGGCCACCATAATATTAAAAAAAAAAATGTTGAGATTCTGGAAAGAGTGCAGAGAAGAGCAGGGTGGATTTGATTTAAATCGAGTTGATTTAAATCACATTTTAAATAATGATTTAAATCACATTTTAAATCATGATTTAAATCACTAGTAAAAAGGCTTGATTTAAATCAACTCGGTTTAAATCATAATTTTTAAAGAGCAACTGTCATCTCTGCTACTCCTTTGACCCACTGTTGACTCACCGATAGTCCCAGTGTTGCAGAATATACAGCCTCCTGCTACATAACTAAGCTCCATTTCATGCTGAATAAACTAAATTATTTATGTATCTTAAATAGAAAACTATCTTACGATCGATTTTTACCCCAAAAGTTTTTTATTAAAATAAATTCGATAAAAATAAAAAAAATCTGATTTAAATAAAAAAAATCTGATTTTTTTGATTTTTTTTTAAAAAATCTGATTTTTATCCACCCTGGAGAAGAGCAACAAAGAGGATTAAGGGACTGGAGGCTAAAACATATGAAGAACGGTTGCAGGAACTGGGTATGTCTAGTTTAAGGAAAAGAAGGACCAGAGGAGACAGGGTAGCAGTCTTCCACTATCTCAGGGGCTGCCACAAAGAAGAGGGAGTCAAGCTATTCTCCAAAGCACCTGAAGGCAGGACAAGAAGCAATGGGTGGAAACTAATCAAGGAGAGAAGCAACTTAGAACTAAGGAGAAATTTCCTCACAGTGGGAACAATTAATCCAGTGAAACGACTTGCCACTAGAAGTTGCTCCATCACTGGAGGTTTTTAAGAAGAGATTGGCCAATCGTTTGTCTGAAATGGTATCGGGCAGTGATGGCTAACCTTTTTGCCATCGCGTGCCAGGAGGGGGGGCTCAAGGGGGGTTGCATGTGCCCATACCCATAATTCTATGCGCCCTGCACATGCGCGCACAAACCTCCTCCCCTCCGCTCGCCCCGCTTTTGGTACCCAATGGCCCGGTAGGCCTGTTTTTCTCTCTCACCTGGCTCCAGAGTCTTTCTAGCAGTCTGGGGAGGGTGAAAACAGCCTTCCCTATTCTCCCGGAGATCCTCCAGAGGCCAGAAAGAACTCATTTGCCAACTTCCGGTTGGACAGGAAGGCCCGATTTTTGCTGTCCCCAGCCTCCAGAGCCTCCCTAGGAGTCTGGGGAGGGCAAAAACAGCCTTCCCCACCCCCCTGGTGGTCCTCTGGAGGCTGAAAACGGCCCGTTTGCCAACTTCTGAAGGCTGGGGACAGCAAAAAACAGGCCTTGCCCCCGCCCAGACCCTCCGGAGGCAGGAAACAGGCTGTTTCCCTACTTCTGGTGGGCCCAGAAGGCCTGAAGATTGGCTGGCGCGCGCATGCGCACTGGAGCTGAACTTGTGTGCCCACTGATAGGGTGGCACGCATGCCATAGGTTCGCCATCACGGGTATAGGGTTTCTTGCCTGAGTAGGCGGTTGGACTAGAAGATCTCCAAGGTCCCTTCCCACTCTTTTCCTGGTCGTTGTTTTTTGGAAGGTCTCGTTCTGCCTCCAGAGGGGGTAACAGGGACCCAGAATTGTTGGTGGGCACAGCATGGCAGATCAAAAGATTGCGCAGGAAGCAGGGTGGATAAAAATCAATGCTTTTTTTTAAAAAAAAATCAAAAAAATCAATTTTTTTTTATTTAAATCGGATTTTTTTTATTTAAATTGGATTTTTTGATTTAAATCAGATTTTTTTGATTTTTATTGAATTTATTTTAATAAAAAACTTTTGGGGTAAAAATCTATCGTAAGATAGTTTTCTATTTAAGATACATAAATAATTGAGTTTATTCAGCATGAAATGGAGCTGAGTTATGTAGCATGAGGCTGTATATTCTGCAACACTGGGACTATCGGTGAGTCAACAGCGGGTCAAAGGAGTAGCAGAGATGACAGTTGCTCTTTAAAAATTATGATTTAAATCGAGTTGATTTAAATCAAGCCTTTTTACCAGTGATTTAAATCATGATTTAAATCGACTCGATTTAAATAAAATCCACCCTGGCAGGAAGTCATTCTCCCCTAACGCGCTCTGTGTCTTCGCAGGGAGGCTGAGCTCTGCAGGAGCCGACTGACGGAGGAACGATGCCGGTGGTGTGGCCAACACTTCTGGACCTCAGCAGGGATGAATGCAAAAGGGTCCTCCGGAAATTGGGTAAGTGCAGCCTGGAAGGGAAGGACAAGATCCTAGACCTCAAGGTGGAAAGTACTTTGTGTTTCCCCGAAAATAAGACCCTGTCTTATATTTTTTTAGAACCCCGAAATAAGCGCTTGGCCTTATTTTCGGGGAAGTCTTTATTATTTTGGGGCGCAAGACGGGGCTCCTCTTGCCGTCTTAGCTGATTTCCAGCTCTGCGTTTAAATATTTTCGGGGGAGGGCTTATTTTTTGGGGGGGGTAGGCTTATTTTAGCGCCTGCGCTCAAAAGCCCGATTAGGTTTATTATCAAGGGAGGTCTTATTTTCGGGGAAACAGGGTAGGTACAAAGTAGGTCGGAAGTAACCAGAGATGGGCATCACATAATTAAACAACCAGTTCGCCCATCACCGAAAATGTGCGCACCTGCCTTCCGTACATGCGTGCTGCCTTCCACGCATGTAATTTGCTCACGCATGCAGTTTGCACGCATACACACGGCTTAAAAAACATGACTAAATAGGACGGCATAGAGCCGGGAAATGTGGGTGAGCCTACCCGCAGGTCGCAACTACCGGTTCGCCCGAATTGGTCCGAACATCCCACCACTGGAAGTAACCCATGCTAAAGCACCAAGAGGAAGGGGGGGGGGAGTATAGGAGATCTTATTGGTCAGGGCTTCGAGGGACACACACACACCCGGGGTGAAATGTAAAATTTGTTACTACCGGTTCTGTGGGCGTGGCTTGGTGGTGGGGGTAATGTGACTGGGTGGGCGTGGCCAACTTTTTTTTTTTTTTTAAACTTTTCAAAGCATTTTTTCTAATGCTTTGAAAAGCCTCTGCCGATCAGGCAACTCAGCTGGGATCGTCAGAGACTTTTCAAAGCATTTTTTTTACCACCTCTTCGGCCAGGAGGTTGCAGAAAAAAATGCTTTGAAAAGCCTCTGACGATCCCAGCTGAGCCGCGCGATCATCAGAGGCTTTTTTTTTTTAACTTTTAAAAGCATTTTTTCGTCGGAAGAGGTTGTAGAAAAAATGCATTTAAAAGTAAAAAAAAAAAGCCTCTGGTGATCACGCGGCTCAGCTGGGCATAGGGGGGGGCGCAGGGATTTTTGCTACCAGTTCTCCAAACCACCTGCCGCCATCGCTACCGGATCGAGTGATCCGGTCCGAACCGGTAGCATTTCATCCCTGCACCACCTCCCCCCCCCAAATCTATCCTAAAATTTCAATGTGTCAAATGATCCGTCTCTGATTCCAGCGATTTTTTTGCAATTCCAAATGGGGATTTCTTCGTTTATCATATTAAGAATCGCCCATCTCTCTTATAGAAGGACTCTTGGGTGGTGTACAGTAAAGAGGGGTGTATCAGGAGGGGAAGGCGGAATCTGCTGTCAATCTAGCAGCCCCCTCCAGAGTAGAACTACCCCATTGGTTGCCTGATCAATGTTCTGACCCAGTTCCCCAAATACGACAAACCCTCTGAAGCGAACTCAAAAGATTCCTTTAATTAGGAGCGCCAGCAGCCCCGGCAAAAAGTTTCTCAGCGCAGGTTGACAAGTCCGTCCGTCTGAGAGATGAATAGTTGTCTGTCACATCTATTCATCTCCGCCCTTTGCCTTTTATCCCCAGAGCTAGGGTGGAGTTTCCCTGGCAGTGGTGGCTCTTCTGTCCCAAGGACCGGCCCATAGATTTCCACTGCTCTCCTCTCCTCTACCTTCTGCAAATCAGGCACTGGACCCAGCTGTTCCTCCTCCTCCTCATCAGCCGCCTCCAGACCTGGGGGCTGTTGACTCTCCATCTGACGGCTGACGGATGGCCCAGGCTCCGCCTCTCTCTCTCTCTCTCTCTCTGACAGCTCCATTCCCTCTTCCCCCTCAGAGCTCCCTGATTGCCCTGATGCTGACTCTGATTCCCACGCCTCCTCCTCTTCCTCCTCTGATTCGGTTGCTGGACAGGGCCCGCGGCCAACAGGCCACAACAATCAATTTGCAGAAACAGGTTGTTAGGCTGTAATGGAGGGATAGGAGGTTGGGGGCAGATTTTACCCTGGAGACGTTCCAGTGGGCGTGCGTTGCAGCATTGAAGGCTCTTTTGGGTCCCGCCAGTCAAAGTTCTCTGACTGATGGGATCTGCGGTAGACACGCCCCCCCTCCCTTTCTCTAATGGCGAGGAACAATTGAAGTCTGAATCCTGCACTTTTGCAGAAAGCCTTGGTAGTACAGTGGTCTAAGGCACCCTGTTATTAAGCTGGTTATTAAGACCAGCTGCCTGCAATTACTGCAGGTTCGAATCTCACCAAGGCTCAAGGTTGACTCAGCCTTCCATCCTTTCTAAGGTAGGTAAATTGAGGACCCAGTTTGTGGGGGCAATAAGCTGACTTTGTATAAATATACAAAAGTATGAAGGCTATTGCTTAACGCATTGTAAGCCGCCCTGAGTCTCCGGAGAAGGGCGGCATATAAGTCAAATTAAAAAAAAAAAAAAGCCAGAATACCTTGACTTAGTTGGTCTCTCTCATTTTCCCCTTGGCCAGAAATATTTCCAAGATCTTTCCTGGTGGTATTCTTAAAGGGAGAGGTGGCAAGACGTCCAATTGCAACCCTTAATCGTTTTCCTGCAACTTCCTGTGAATCTCATCCTCTCTTTACTTCCTCTTTGCCCTGTTTCTCCCCCCCCCCTTTTAGAACTGGAAGCCTACGCCGGAGTGATCAGTGCCTTGAGGGCCCAGGGAGATCTGACCAAGGAGAAGCGGGACCTTCTGGGGGAACTTTCCAGAGTGCTGAGGTAAATCCTGGTTAGCCTGGATCGGGTGGTTTTTTTTCTCCTGGTGAGATTCGAACTGCCAAATTGCAGGCAGGCGGCAGTCACCTTAATTAGCCTGCAGTACTGCACTCTAACCACTGCGCCACCTCGGCTCTTAAAAGTTAAATTTAATCCATGTCTTTTTCAACAGCATTTCAACGGAAAGACACCGGGCGGAAGTTCGGAGGGCAGTCAACGATGAACGCCTGACAACCATCGCACATAAGTAAGATGGCGGCCTTAACGAATATTTTCTAAACAGATCTCACACAGGCAACATTTCCGAGTGCCTCTTTTGCCTTTAGGGCCCCGGGTCCAGTACATGGTTGACACTAGTACTTTCTTTCTTTCTTTCATTCAATTTTTTACCCTGCCTCAATCCAACAGACCTCTTAAGCCCTTACAAATATGGTCAAACGAAAGATAAGCAGAAAGGCTAAATGTTCTGTCCCTGTTCCACTCACGCACCCCCACAGACGGCCCGGAGTTAATAAGCCACACGACAAAATTCTTTGAAAATAAAGCTGGCAGCAACCCAGTAGCTAGCTGCCAATTCAGACTTTACTCACACAAAACAAAGATTAGACTGCCAGCATTCCGATAAAATAGGCAGAGTTTTCAACAATACAAGGATTAATCCAAATGCAGTCCAATAAAGCAGGCAAAGTCCAGTAACGCAGAGATCATGGAGTATTTCTAGTTTTTGCTCGTCACAAACTGAACCTGAGTTCAGTCACAAACTGAATCACTGGACCAAACTGGTGTGGTCCAGTGACTCAGCTAATCTCTGGCACGCCTTCCCCTCTGCTGCGCACGGTTCTCCCTGCGCCTCTGCCGAGGGTCCAGCCAGCACTTATCTCCTTCGTCACTGTCCACCTGTGGCTGCGGGGATGTGCTTGGCTCTGAGCCTATCTCTTGGCCTTCGGTGTCCTCCGGAGGCATTGCGAGAGAGGAGGGTCCGGGAGAGGGAGGCCTTGCCAACTCCTCTCCCTCACTCTCAGAGTCTGCATCTGTCGATAGCCCAGGCTCAGGCAACGGAGCCACAACAATAAAATCCTAAAACCACACAAAACATTGTGAGACAGAGAGGCTTTGCGATCATTTCCCAGGGCAGCTTATTCTCAGCGTTTTTCAGAACGTGGCCAGGATAAGAGCAGATCTAACCTGAAACGAGATGGTGACAATGCCACCATTGGGAAGCAATACTTGAGTGTTGCTGCCCCCCAAAAAAGTGGGGAGCAGTAGGCTGTTCCTCTTTTGTTGTAACTGTTGGGCAGCCCTTCCAAGTAGTGGCAGCTTCAGGATAGCAATAACACATATACCATTTCATGAAGGATGCGGTGGCTCAGTGGCCAAGACGCTGAACTTGTCGATCAAAAGGTTGGCAGTTCAGTGGTTCGAATCCCTAGTGCCACGTAACGGGGTGAGCTTCCGTTCCTTGTCCCAGCTTTTGCCAGCCTAGCAGTTCGAAAGCAGGTAAAAAATGCAAGTAGAAAAAATAGGGACCACCTTTGGTGGGAAGGTAACAGTGTTCTGTGCGCCTTTGGCATTGAGTCATGCCGGGCACATGACCACGGAGACGTCTTTGGGCGGCGCTGGCTCTTCAGCTTTGAAACGGAGATGAGCACTGCCCCCTAGAGTCGGGAACGACTAGCACATACGTGCGAGGGGAACCTTTACTTTTACTTTTACCCTTTTATAGTGCTTTCCAGCCCTCTCTAAGCAGTTTTAAGAGTCAGCCTCTTTTCCCCAACAATCCGGATCCTCGTTTTACCGACCTCGGAAGGATGGAAGGCTGAGTCAACTTTGAGCCGGTCAGGATCGACCTCCTGGCAGTGGGCAGAGTCAGCCTGCAATACTGCATTTTTAACTACCGTGACCCCTGAAATGTGTGTATTTTAGCTGCCCTCTGTTTTTATAACACGGGTATTTACAGAGTAACAGAGTTGGAATGGACCTTGGAGGTCTTCTTGTCCAGGGGTCTCCAACCTTGGCAACTTTTAAGACTTGTGGACTTCAACTCCCAGAGTTCCTCAGCCAGCAAAGCTACCTTGTGGACTTCAACTCCCAGAGTTCCTCAGCCAGCAAAGCTACCTTGTGGACTTCAACTCCCAGAGTTCCTCAGCCAGCAAAGCTACCTTGTGGACTTCAACTCCCAGAGTTCTTCAGCCAGCAAAACTACCTTGTGGACTTCAACTCCCAGAGTTCCTCAGCCAGCAAAGCTACCTTGTGGACTCCAACTCCCAGAGTTCCTCAGCCAGCAAAGCTACCTTGTGGACTCCAACTCCCAGAGTTCCTCAGCCAGCAAAGCTACCTTGTGGACTTCAACTCCCAGAGTTCCTCAGCCAGCAAAGCTACCTTGTGGACTTCAACTCCCAGAGTTCCTCAGCCAGCAAAGCTGGCTGAGGAACTCTGGGAGTTGAAGTCCACAAGGTAGCTTTGCTGGCTGAGGAACTCTGGGAGTTGAAGTCCACAAGTCTTAAAAGTTGCCAAGGTTGGAGACCCCTGCTATAGTCCAACCCCCTGCTCAGGCAGGAAACCCTGTATCCTTCCAGACAATGGTTGTCCAATCTCCTCTTCAAAGCCTCCAGTGATGGAGCACCCATAACTCCTGGAGGCTAGTTGTGATTAGGGAAAGTAAGTAATCCAGGCGGAAAACAAACAGGCTGTTTCTAAAGTTGCGGATTTCCCTTCAGCATGTCCGGGCCTAACAGCTCTTCCGAGTGGTCCATCGAAGGCCGCCGACTGGTTCCTCTGATGCCCCGGTTGGTTCCACAAACAGCCTTCACCGTCACGGCCAACGCGGTGGCCAACGCAGCTCTCCAGCACAACGCGTCTCTCCCTTCCCCCGCGGAAACGGGAAGCAAAGAAGGTGAGGGTAAGCGACCTTTATCTCCTTACAACTTGGGCCTTGGGAAGAAGGGAGATACGTCTTTGGGGAGGGTCGGCAACCCTGCGGTTCTGGAGCCGCATGTGGCTCTTTCGTCCCTCTGCTGCGTCTCCGTCGCTCAAATATGCACAACCGCCAATGTGCGATACCTGCCGGCACGCGATTTATTGAGCTTTTCGACCCCCACTAGGCCAACCGTGGATAAATCCAAGAAAAGAAAAGTTTCAGAAGAAAACAGAACGTTTAATTCAACTACATATGCTAGTTTTGTGGCCGCTCAAGAAATAGTCAGGCACGGGAAGGGTTTTGTGGCTCCTGGTGTTTTCTTTTCTGTGGGAAACGGGTCCAAATGGCTCTTTGAGTGTTTAAGGTTGCCGACCCCTGACTTACGGCTACCACAAAAAATAAGTCATCAAATGAGTTGTAGACAATTAGTGAACCTGCTTAGTGACTTTCCGCTGGAATTTTGGGATCAATTAGGGTTATAAATCAGGGACTACCTGAACCCCAAAAGGAACTGATTTCGTGATTCCTTACACCACTCTCTTGGAGGAAGTCCTGGACTTACAACCACTTGTTTAGTAACCGAAGTTACAATGGCACTGAAAAATGTGACTTATGATCATTTTTCATTCTTGTTCACTTGGGAAGGGTTTTGTGGCTCCCGGTGTTTTCTTTTCTGTGGGAAACGGGTCCAAATGGCTCTTTGAGTGTTTAAGGTTGCCGACTCCTGGTCTATGGGTGTTCTCTGCCATCCATGTCACGGTCATCCCAATCGTGGTGTCTCTTTCAGGAGACAATTGGACTTTCTTTTGTTTTTCCCTGAAGACGTTTCGCTTCTCGTCCAAGAAGCTTCTTCAGTTCTGACTCTCCTCCATCACTTCGTTAGAACTGAAGAAACCTCTTAGACAAGAAGCGGAAACGTCTTCAAGGAAAAACAAAGGAAGTCCAGTTGCCTCTTGAAAAAGCAGGACCGGAAGAGAGATAGTTTTCACATTCGGAACGAGCAAGCCTTGAATTGGGGTTTAGCACACTTTGAAGGCAGGGGGATGCTCTTGTGTGAGTCGGTGGGGCCGAAAAATGATTCAAGAAAGCAGAATTTATTTAGAAAACCCAACTAAAACTTGTATTTTGATTTCCTCTTCAGTCGTGGTTTGTTACTCCTACACAACTACCACCTCTACGCCGACATCCACTCCCGTACCGAGCGGTAGCGTTGCAACGGTTAAGTCCCCCAGACCTGCCAGCCCAGCTTCCAACGTCGTTGTTCTCCCAAGTGGAAGTGCTGTTTACGTTAAAAGTAAGTGCCAAAATGGAAGATCTGGGCTTGAAAGAGTTTCGAGATGATGATTACATGTTGGTTATGACCGCGAAGCAGATTGCTTGAATCCTGGTGCAGTTTCGAGTGGTAAATTCAAGTAGCTGGTAATCTTGGAAAAAATCGTTTCAAGGTGGCAGGTTAGAACGTTTTGATTGCACAGGTAGATAGATAGTCCTTGTTTAGCGACCACAATTAGAAGTGGCCAACTTGGTCGCTAAGTGTACAATGACAGGGCCCGGAGTACCCTTATAATTTTACTTCAGCTTTCTGTTTCCTTCCCTCCCCCACCCTTTGGAATGCATACTCCAGTGCTGGGATAATGAGCAAGAAGGGAATTGATGTTTACATCCCTTGGAGAGGAAGGGATTATAAGAGAGTAAGCAGGAACACAGTGGTGAATACAGGTAGTCCTTGATTTACAACAGTTCATTTAGTGACCCTGTGAAGTTACAACGGCCCTGGAAAAAGTGACGTGACCACTTTCCACACTTAATGACCATTGCAGCGTCCCCATGTGATCAAAATTCAGATGCTTGGCAACTGACTCACATTTATGACGGTTGCAATGTCCCGGGATCATGTAATCACCTTTTGTGACCTTTGGATAAGCAAAGCCAGATTTGTTTTAACAGCTGTGTTACTTACTTAACAACTACAGTGTTTCACTTAACAACTCTGGCAAGAAAGGTTGTAAAACGGGGCACAGCCCACTTTACAAATGTCTCGGCAGTAGAAACGCTGGGCTCGATTGTGGTCCTAAGCGAGCACTATCTGTACCCATTGAAAGGGATGTAACCACACTATCTGTTTGTGTAGTGTGCTGGCTGGGAGCCTAGAGCTGTTTAGGAAGTCAACATAATCCAAAAATGTGATACTGATTAAAGTCTTGTCAGTTACAGACAGCAGCTTAGAGTTGGCTAATTAAAATGTAAGGCTCAGCTTGTTAACTTGTGATTGGCACCTATTGTGGAAGTCCTGGGAAGCCAATAAAATCCAATGATATAACTGATTAAAGTCTTGTCAGTTACAGGCAGCAGCTTAGAGCTGGCTAATTAAAATGGTTTTCTCTGGTTTTCTTTCTATATTCACTTTAAGAATTTTCTGTATTAAGATATGAATCGTACCCCAATATTTCTTTGCTTTATCACACGTCCACCCTAGATGATAAAAAGCCCCTTCTTTACGTTTACATTTCCAACGTTCATTTGAAATACCTTGATACATTCTTGACAACTTATCTGGAGTTAAATACCAACGATACATCATCTTACAGAAATTGTCTTTTAAATTACGGATTTGTGTTAATTTTAAGCCTTGATTCCACATATTCTCCCACGCTGTTCAAGCGTTACATCGTATCCAAAGTTCCTTGCCCACCGAATCATACAATGGTTTTTACTTGTTCCTTTTCCGGATTTAAATTCAATAGCACTTTATAGATTTCAGACGTTCATCGCTAAACGCGCAGTAAAATTTCAGATTCATTCGACGGAACGAGAACCCCAAAATCTGTGCTCTTCGTTGCAGGCGTGAGTTGTTCGGATGAGGACGAGAAACCCCGCAAGAGGCGGCGTACCAACTCTTCCAGCTCCTCCCCGGTGCTCCTGAAAGAGGTCCCCAAAGCCATCCCGCCGGTCACCAAGACCATCACGGTGCCCGTGGGGGGCAGCCCCAAGATGAGCAGCATCATGCAGAGCATCGCCAACTCCCTGCCGCCCCACATGTCCCCCGTGAAGATCACCTTCACCAAGCCCTCCTCCACTCAAACCACCAACACCAACACCCAGAAGGTCCGAGGTGGCATCGGGCTGGTTTGGGGGAAAGCTGCTCCTATTCTACCAAAAGGGTTTGGGCAGGGGTCGGCAATCCGCAGCTCTGGAGCCGCATGTGGCTCTTTCATCCCTCTGCTGCGGCTCCCTGTCGCCAGTCCGTACCACGATTTTGAGAGTAACTTCCGGTTTTTTGGGGGGGAGGAGCACGGATCACCAGGAGGAGATTCTATGGCAAGAGGCGGGTTTTCCAGTCGGCTCCACAATTGATAGGGCTTTCGGTTAGGACAGGTAGAGGAAAAAGGACGCCGCGCTAGGAGATGGGGGAAATGGACTTCCGGTCGGCTCGAGAATTGAACGGGGTGTGACTGGTTAGGACCTTTGTGGCTCTGAGTGTTTAAGGTTGCCGATCCCTGGGTTTGGGTTAAAGCAGGGGTCCCCAACCCCCGGGCTGTGCACCGGCAACGGGCCGCGGCATGCCAAAAACCAGGCCGTGGACACAAGCAAAGCCCCATCCGCGGGATGCAGGCAGCATGCAAAACCACGCCACATCCGGTCCACGGAAAAAAACTTCTCTCCACGGAACCTGTCCCTGGTGTCCAAAAGGTTGGGGGGGCCACTGATCTAGAACCCTCCAGTACACGCTGTATATCGACGGCACACTGATCAAAAATGAAAGATCACCCAGCTTCACAAGCAGCGAGCCATAAACTCATGCATACCCGTCTGTACACTATGGCAATTTTACGACCTCTGGCCTTCATGCTGGCTCAGGAATTCTGGGAGTTGAAGTCCACAGGTCCTCAAGTTGCCATGGTGGCCCACTTCTGCTATACAGGTAGTCCTCGACTTACGACCGCAATGGAGCCCACAATTTTCCATTGCTAAGCAAGACAGTTGTTTTGCTCCATTTTAAAGCTTTTCTTGCCACGATTCTTGAAAAACGTCTCTCCACGGAACCAGTCCCCGGGCCCCCAAAAGGTTGGGGGAATGCTGGGTTAAAGTCTTCTGCGGGATGAGCCACCCTGGCTACAGGTAGTCCTCGACTTACGGCCACAATTGAGCCTGCCGTTCACAATTGGTGCCGCCGCCACATTCTCTACAGGCGCTTCTCGACTTAGCTCTGTTCGTTTAGTGACCGTTCGTAGTTACAGCGGCGCTGAAAAATGGGACCCGGGATCGTTTTTCACACTTCGCACAACTGTCGCAACATCCGTACGGTCGCGGGATCGAAATTCAGACGGTGGGCAGCTGTCTCACGTTTACGACGGTTGCGGTGCCCTGGGATCAATTTTTGCGACGGTTTGACAAAGCAAAGTCAACAGATAAAACCAAACCCACATAGCAACCGCGTTGCTAACTTAACAACTGCAGCAATTCACTTAACAAAGGGCACCAGAAAGGTCGTGGAATGGGGCAAAACTCGCTTAACAAACGTCTCAGTTAGCAACATAAATTTTGGGCTCAGTTGTTGTCGTACGTCGAGGACTACCTATATATTCCTGGATGGAAAACGTTCAAATTTGAATCGTATGACCATAGATCTGCAGTGGTTGTTAAGTGCATGGCCGGTGGTAAATCTCTTTTTTCACTAATTTCCAGCAGTCACTAAACGAATGGTTGTAAATCAAGGGCTACCTGTATTAGGTGAGCCGCGGTGGTGCAGTGGTTAGAATGCAGTACTGCAGGCTACGTCTGCTGATCACCGGCAACAGCAGTTTGGCAGTTCGAATATCACCAGGCTCAAAGGTTGACTCAGCCTTCCGTCCTTCCGAGGTCGGTAAAATGAGGACCCGACTTGTTGTGGGGGCAAGAGGCTGACTCTGTAAACCGCTTAGAGAGGGCTGTAAAAGCACTGTGAAGCGGTATATAAGTCTACGAACTATTGCCCTTCCTTTTCTCCTTCCCCCTTTCCTCTTGCCTTCCTCCTCTTTCCTCTTCCACTTCCTCTCTTCCTTCCTCCTTCTCCACTTCCTTTCTTTTCCCTTCATCCTATTTTCCCCCTTCCTCCTTCTCCCCTCCATTCCTTCCTTCCCTTTCCCCTTCCCCTTTATTTATTTATTTATTTATTTTATTGGTTCGATTTATATGCCGCCCTTCTCCAGAGACTCAGGGCGGCTTACAACGCGTTAAGCAATAGCCTTCATACTTTTGTATATACCTGCTTAGAGGGGCTTTCGGGGGCCGCCTAAGTGGTGTTCTTTTTTATACAAAGTCAGTTTATTGCCCCCACAATCCGGGTCCTCATTTTACCTACCTCAGAAGGATGGAAGGCTGAGTCAACCTTGAGGCTGGTGAGATTTGAACTCGCAGTAATTGCAGGCAGCTGGCAGCTAAGTGCTACTTTAACTGCGCTTTAGTCTGCTGCTTTACCAAGGCTCCCTTCCTCTTCCTTCCCCACTTCCTCCTCCTGTTGGTGTGGTGGCACAGTGGTTAGAATGCAGTACTGCAGGCCGACTCAGCCCACTGCCAGCAGTTCGATCCTGACCGATTCAAGGTTGACTCAGCCTTCCGTCCTTCCGAGGTCGGTAAAATGAGGACCCAGATTGTTGGGGGCAAGAGGCTGACTCTGTAAACCGCTTAGAGAGGGCTGTAAAAGCACTGTGAAGCTTTGTAAGTTTCATATAAGTCTCAGTGTTATAAGTCTTAAATGCTATTGCTATTCAGGTCTGCCCTGTTTGAGCACCGTCCTGGAAACCCAACAGAATAGAAGAATAGAACAGAATTTTTTATTGGCCAAGTGTGATTGGACACACAAGGAATTTGTCTTGGTGCATATATTCTCGGTGTACATAAAAGAAAAGATACGTTCAACAGGAAAACGATCATATCCTACTATTGTCCAAAGTGTCTCCTTGTTCTCTTCCAGGTAATCATCGTGACAACCTCACCCAGTTCCACGTTCGTCCCCAACATCCTCTCCAAATCCCACAACTACGCGGCCGTCACCAAACTCGTCCCGACGTCGGTGATAGCGTCCACCACCCAGAAGCAACCCGTGGTCATCACGGCTTCCCAGTCCTCCCTGGTTAACAACAGCCCCAGCCCCACCACAACTAGCCTCACCGCCGGGAGCTGTTCCACGCCTTCTTCCACGCCCAGCACCGTGGCGGTGACCACCGTGGTATCCTCCACGCCGTCCGTGGTCATGTCAACGGTGGCGCAGGGTAAGAGAGAGGCTGGCCGATTTGAGGAAGAAGGGAAAGTCCTATAGCAGTGATGGCGTCCCAGAGGTGGCACGCAGAGGCTTTTCTGCTGGCACGCGCGCCGTCGTCCCAGATTAGATCTCGGTGGCGTTTCTTCCGTGAGCTTCGGTTTCCCTGCAAACGACGAAACAGAAGGTCATGAAAGAAAAAGATCTTACCTCTTGCCGCGTTGCCGGAGTTGGGATGCCCCGCCTCCCGCTCACCAGCTGGTCTTCGGGTCCATGCTGCGCATACACGCATGTTCGTGCAGATCCGTGAATGCACACATCTGTGAATGTGCACATTTGCGTGCGCACATTGATGCACGCGCATGTTTGCGCACATGCATGTTTGCACATGCACATTCGCTCATGCGCAAGTTAGCTCATGCGCATGTTAGCGCGCTACACCTTCCAGTTTGAGCATGCGCGCATGTAGTTTGGGCACTCAGTGTCTAAAAGTTTTGCCATCACTGTCCTATAGCAGTGATGGGGAACCTAAGCCACATGTGACGGAAGCGGCACGCAGAGCCATCTCTCCAGGCACACCAGCCATCGCCTGTTGCTCTTCCGGTTTCTGGCGGCCAGCTGATCTTCGTGCGCGTGGGAGCACCGGAACCTGGAAGCTCAGGGCACGCCAGTGAACTGCTCTCCCTGTTTCTGGTCTTCCCCATGCGTTCACACGCTCCCATTTCAGGACTTGGTGCTGAAAAGGTTCGCCAACACTGTCCTATAGCTTAATGACAGAGAATAATTTTTTTAGTTTTGTTTTTGTTTTTAGTTTATTGTCATTGCACCTTGTACAACGAAATTAAATGCCATCTTCGGTGTACATTATAACTATAAAAATAAAAACACAAACATACTTCCTTTACATTCCATATAATTGAAATTGAAATTGAAAACCCAATATTGCATTAATATTGCACTATACAGTAGATATAGTTACTTCTCTGGGATAGAAGCTCTTTTTCAGCCTGTTTGTCCTTGTTTTTATTATCCTGTACCGTCTGCCAGATGGTAATAGTTCAAAAAAAGGACCTACTTGGCAAAGCCCCACGGAGAATCAAACAGAGATGCCGACTGGGAACAGAGTTAACAACGTTGCTTTCCTGCAAAGAGCCCACGTGCCTTTGTTCCTCTTTTAAGCCTTCTGGGAGGGGCCAATCATCTCCAGGCCTTACTCCCGAGTCGTCCCTTTTGCTTTAGCTGCTCTTGCCTTTTGGCAGCTCTGCGCATGCGTGAAATAGGAACAGGTTCCTCCTGTTCCTCTGCCTTTCTGCTGTCCGCCTCTGGAGGCTCCGGAGTCCGCGGATAACTCCCAGATGGCCCTGGCCCCATCTCTGCCTCCAACTCAGAGCCCTCATCCGGGCCTTCCCCAGACTCTAGGATTGGCCCATGTTCCTCCCCAACCTCCTCACTATCTGACTCCGCTGCCGAGTCAGACAGTGAGGAGGCTGGGGAGGAACATGGGCCAGTCCTGGAGTCTGGGGAAGGCTTGGACAAGGGCTCTGCGTCGGAGGCAGAGATGGGGCCAGGGCCATCTAGGAGTTATCCGCAGACTCCAGAGTCGGACATCAGAGAGGCAGAGGAACAGGAGGAGCCTGTTCGTAGTGCACGCATGCGCAGAGCTGCCAGAAGGCAAGAACAGCTAAAACAAAAGGGACGACTCGGGAGTAAGGCCTGGAGATGATTGGCCCCTCCCATAAGGCTTAAAAGAGGAGCAAAGGCACATGGGCTCTTTGCAGGAAAGCAACGTTGTTAACTCTGTTCCCAGTCGGCATCTCTGTTTGATTCTGGACTCCGTGGGGCTTTGCCAAGTCGGTGTTTGGCAGCGTGTCAAGGGAGATAAAGGTTGGTGATTATCCCAAAGGACTTTTTTGCAACGAATTGGGACTCAGCTGTGAATGAACAGAATTCACAGCTTTTGCAATAAAAGTGGTTTTTGGGACTACTCGTCTGTTTTAAGGACTCGGGAAGCCTGGGTCACAACAAGTATTCCAGGGATGGCTTTTCCTAAGGCTTTATAAAGCGGCGCTAATCCCTTCGCGTGATTTTGATCCTGTGCCCCTCTTTAAACAACCAAGGCCCGTCGTTCGCTTTCTCGGTTGCTGAAATCGAGAAAGGCACCAATCCTGCCTTCCTGTCTTCCAGGTGTGTGCACCTCAGCGATCAAGGTGGCCGCAGCCCGGCTACCGTCTCCGAAAAGCCTGGTGGGAACGCCCGGCCAGATCCTCACCCAGTTTCCCAAGCAGCAGCTGACCTCGGTTTCACCGGCCGCCCCGGCACCGTCCCAGCCAGCCGTAGCACCCCAGCAGTCTCCTCTGCCCCCCAACATTAAGCCCACCATCCAGATCAAGCAAGAATCAGGTATTGTAAAACAGGGAATGTATCGTCCCTGCGATGGGGGACGGGGGGGGGTAGAGGGAGTCCTCGACTTACAGCGACACTTGAGCTCCAAATTTCCATTGCTAAGCCAAGGCGGTTGTTAAGTGAGGGCTTTGTCCCGTCGTACGACCTTTCCTGCCAGAGTTGTTAAGGGAATCACCGCAGTTGGGAAGTTAGGAACCCGGTTGTTAAATGAATCCGGCTTCTCTCGTTTGGCTTTGCTTGTCGGAAGGTTGCAAAAGGGGATCACGTGACCCTCCCCAGGGACACTGCGACCGTCATAAGTACAGGCCAGCTGCCAAGCGCCAGAATTTTGATCGGGTGACTCTGGGGATGCTGCAACGGTCGTAAGTGTGGGAAAACGGTCAGTTGCAACTTTGAATGTTCACTAAACAAAGGGTTGTAAGTCGAGGACTATCTGTACTTTAACAGTCTATGGATGTTAACGTTTTGTCAACCTGCTCTAGGATCCTAACTGTGTTCTTAAACTTTCTCTAATTTTCTGTCCTTCCTCCCTCTCTTCCTCCCTGCTTTCCTTCCTCCTTTCATCCCTCCACCTTTCCTCCCTCACCCTCCCACCCCTCCCCTTCCTTCCTCCCTCCCTCCCTCCCTTCCTTCCTCCCTCCCTCTCTTCCTTCCTCCCTTCCTCCCTCCCTTCCTCCCTTCCTCCCTCCCTTCCTTCCTCCCTTCCTTTCTTCCTTTCTTCCTTTCTTCCTTCCTCCCTTCCTCCGTTCCTTCCTTCCTCCCTCCCTCCCTCCCTTCCTCCCTCCCTCCCTTCCTCCCTCCCTCCCTTCCTTTCTTCTTTCCTCCCTCCCTCCCTCTCTTCCTTCCTTCCTCCCTCCCTCCCTTCCTTCCTCCCTTCCTTTCTTCCTTCCTCCCTCCCTCCCTTCCTTCCTCCCTCCCTTCCTTTCTTCCTTCCTTCCTCCCTCCCTCCCTTCCTCCCTCCCTCCCTCCCTTCCTTTCTTCCTTCCTCCCTCCCTCCCTTCCTTCCTCCCTTCCTTTCTTCCTCCCTTCCTTCCTCCCTCCCTTCCTTCCTTCCTTCCTTCCTTCCTCCCTCACTCACTCACTCACTCACTCCCTTCCTCCCTCCCTCCCTCCCTCCCTCCCTTCCTTCCTTCCATTCTTCCTCTCTCCCTTCCTTCCTCCCTCCCTCCCTCCTTCTTTTCTTCCTTTCTTTCTTCCTTTCTTCCTTCCTCCCTCCCTCCCTTCCTTCCTCCCTCCCTCCCTCCCTCCCTTCCTTCCTTTCTTCCTTCCTTCCTTCCTTCCTTCCTCCCTTCCTATCTTCCTTCCTCCCTCCCTCCCTTTCTTCCTCCCTCCCTCCCTCCCTCCCTCCCTTCGCCTTGCCACTCTTGTTCACCATCTCCTCCCCAGGTGTCAAAATCATCACCCAGCAGGTGCAGCCCAGCAAAATCCTCCCCAAACCCGTCACGGCGACCCTCCCCAGCAGCAGCAATTCTCCCATCATGGTGGTGAGCAGCAACGGGACCATCATGACCACCAAGCTGGTCACGGCTCCTGCCGGTGAGTCCATCTGTCCATCCCGGCCACTTTCCATGGCAGGCGGAAGGGATGGGGGGAAACAAGCGAGCGCTCCTATCGAAGGCGGTCCCTTCCGCTGGGAGGGCATCGGGGCTGGTAGTGCCCAGCTGCCAACTCATGAACTGATCTTCACGGGGCAGAGCAAGCGATATATTTTTCTATGTCTTTATTTATTTTCGGTTATTTTCGGACCGGTTACAGGTAGTCCTTGATTTACGGGGCTGCAATTGGGACCACGGTTTCCATAGCTGAGCACGGCGGTTGTTAAAGCGAGCCGTGCCCAATTTTGCAACCTTTTTTTTTTTTTGCCATGGTTGTTAAGCGAATCATTGCCGTCGTTAAGCGAATCCAGATCATCCCATTGACTTTGCTGGTCCGAAGCCGGCTGGGAAGGTTGCGAATGGGAGATCACATGACCTTGGAATGCAGCAACTATTGTAAACTCATGGCAGTTGCCAAGTGCCCAGATTTGATCAGAATATGTCCATGGGGATGCTGCAATGGTTATGAGTGCATGGCCAACTTCAGTGCCATTGTATATTTTGAACGGTCACTAAATGAGTGACTGTAAGTTCAGGACTGCCTGTAGCCTGGGATGTTTGCAACCTCTTTTCAGAGACTGAAAATAGGAGCCTTTTTGGAAATGAATATACAAAGCTCTAACTTAACGTCTCCTGGTGATTGGCCCAAAGTCACCCAGCTGGCTTTCATGCCTAAGGCGGGACTAGAACTCACCGTCTCCTGGTGATTGGCCCAAAGTCACCCAGCCAGATTTCATGCCTAAGCGGAACTAGAACTCACCGTCTCCTGGTGATTGGCCCAAAGTTACCCAGTCGGCTTTCATGCCTAAAGTGGGACTAGAACTCACCATCTCCTGGTGATTGGCCCAAAGTCACCCACCTGGCTTTCGTGGCTAAGGCGGGACTAGAACTCACCGTCTCCTGGTGATTGGCCCAAAGTCACCCAGCTGGCTTTCATGCCTAAGGCGGGACTAGAACTCACCGTCTCCTGGTGATTGGCCCAAAGTCACCCAGCCAGATTTCATGCCTAAGGCGGGACTAGAACTTACCGTCTCCTGGTGATTGGCCCAAAGTCCCCCAGCCAGATGTCATGCCTAAGGCGGGACTAGAAGTCACCGTCCCTTGGTGATTGACCCAAAGTCCCCCAGCCAGATGTCATGCCTAAGGTGGGACTAGAACTCACCGTCTCCTGGTGATTGGTCCAGAGTCACCCAGCCGGCCTTCATGCCTAAGGCGGAACTAGAACTCACCGTCTCCTGGTGATTGGCCCAAAGTCCCCCAGCCAGATTTCATGCCTAAGGCGGGACCTGAACTCACCGTCTCCTGGTGATTGGCCCAAAGTCCCCCAGCCAGATTTCATGCCTAAGGCGGGACTAGAACTCACCGTCTCCTGGTGATTGGCCCAAAGTCACCCAGCCAGATTTCATGCCTAAGCGGAACTAGAACTCACCGTCTCCTGGTGATTGGCCCAAAGTTACCCAGTCGGCTTTCATGCCTAAAGTGGGACTAGAACTCACCATCTCCTGGTGATTGGCCCAAAGTCACCCACCTGGCTTTCGTGGCTAAGGCGGGACTAGAACTCACCGTCTCCTGGTGATTGGCCCAAAGTCACCCAGCTGGCTTTCATGCCTAAGGCGGGACTAGAACTCACCGTCTCCTGGTGATTGGCCCAAAGTCACCCAGCCAGATTTCATGCCTAAGGCGGGACTAGAACTTACCGTCTCCTGGTGATTGGCCCAAAGTCCCCCAGCCAGATGTCATGCCTAAGGCGGGACTAGAAGTCACCGTCCCTTGGTGATTGACCCAAAGTCCCCCAGCCAGATGTCATGCCTAAGGTGGGACTAGAACTCACCGTCTCCTGGTGATTGGTCCAGAGTCACCCAGCCGGCCTTCATGCCTAAGGCGGAACTAGAACTCACCGTCTCCTGGTGATTGGCCCAAAGTCCCCCAGCCAGATTTCATGCCTAAGGCGGGACCTGAACTCACCGTCTCCTGGTGATTGGCCCAAAGTCCCCCAGCCAGATTTCATGCCTAAGGCGGGACTAGAACTCACCGTCTCCTGGTGATTGGCCCAAAGTCCCCCAGCCAGATTTCATGCCTAAGGCGGGACCTGAACTCACCGTCTCCTGGTGATTGGCCCAAAGTCCCCCAGCCAGATTTCATGCCTAAGGCGGGACTAGAACTCACCGTCTCCTGGTGATTGGCCCAAAGTCCCCCAGCCAGATTTCATGCCTAAGGCGGGACTAGAACTCACCGTCTCCTGGTGATTGGCCCAAAGTCCCCCAGCCAGATTTCATGCCTAAGGTGGGACTAGAATTTACCATCTCCTGGTGATTGGCCCAAAGTCCCCCAGCCAGATTTCATGCCTAAAGTGGGACTAGAACTCACCATCTCCTGGTGATTGGCCCAAAGTCCCCCAGCCGGATTTCATACCTAAGGCGGGACTAGAACTCACCCCTCTCCCAGTAACTAGAGTGGTGCCTTAACCACTGGATCAAACTGGAAAATTATGAAAGTTGTCTTCTGCAGCCCACGCCTGACGAAAAACCTGCCACCTCTCCATAGTTGCGACTAGCTGAGGAATTCTGGGAGTTGAAGTCCCCAAGTCTTAAAGTTGCCAAGTCGTGAGTTCCCCTGGGCTGCCTGAATTGCTTAGGTTGGAAAAGAAAACACATCATTTGCAAGTTTTAGCCACTCCCTTCTCCTCCTGGTCTTCCCACGTGACATGCAAATCAGACCATAAACGGATATCTTACTCTGTTGTTTTTTTTCCCCCCCTTAAACCAGGGACTCAAGCGACTTACACCCGTCCGACCGTGAGCCCTTCCATAGGGGCACGGATGACGGGTACGCCGGGTGCAGCCACCTACGTGAAAACCACGAGCGGTAGCATCATCACGGTGGTCCCCAAATCACTCGCCACACTGGGAGGCAAGATTATCAGCAGCAACCTTGTTTCTGGTAGGTAGTCCCATGTCACTGTTTAACTGGAAACCAATCAGGAAAAAAACCCTGAAATTGAATAGAATAGAGTAGGAGTAGGAGTAGGAATAAAAAATTTTATTGGCCAAGTGTGATTGGACACACTGTCAGGTTTCGAGGTGGTCTCAAATAAATTGCATTTCAAACAAAGTCTTTGAAGAAAAACTCCCATTTATTAAGCACAACATTCTAACTCCGACTCATTCGCAGCCAACACTGACTTCCAGACCCAAAACCCTCCCTTTCCGTTCCCCACTCCTCTGCACTCATTGGCCATCTTCCAAGTCACTCTACCCCAATCTACTGCTCCAGCTCAAAGGAATTTCCCCCCTCCCATCCCATCTCCTAGGGGATATTATCTCCAGGGAAAATAAGTAGGTGAAAAGTCAAACGTCCCTTTCCAGACGCCTCCGCTTCTCCTCCTTATGTCAGCACTAGAGTAAATGCAGCTTGAAGTGCTGACACACACAAGGAATTTGTCTTTAGAGCATGCACTCTCAGTGTACCAGTACCTCTGCTAAATCCTAAAGAATTGTCACATGACCATCAAACCACGCCCACAAAATAAGCCACGCCCACAGAACCGGTAGTAAAAAAATTTAGAACCCAGCCTTAATGTGCACCACGCACACCAAAAGGAGGCATGGGGTAAGTACAACATCGCGGGCTGTGTGTGATGAGCTGTGGCGCGATTTTTTTTTACTTTTAAAAGCATTTTTTTTACAACTTATTCAGCCGAATTGGGGAGGCAAATCAATAGAAAAAGCATAGCAATCAAAGTATTGAAGCGGGCAAGGGATGACGGATAGATGATTTTTCTTTTTTTTTAAGTTCTGCTTTGCTTTTCCTTCTTTCTTTCTTTTAAAGTGTAGCATTAAAATATCGAAGCGGGCTACAGACGATGGATGGACAATCCTTCTATTTGTTGTTCTGATTTGCTCTCCCTTTTCTCTCTCTCTTCTCCCCTTTTTTTTTCCTTTTAGGTGGATGACATGATTAGAAGTTAGGATAGACAGAAATAGTTTCTTAACAAAACGTGATATGATTAAAAACGATAGAAACAAGAGGAGGGGGAATATGAGCGTATGCCCTTCATAATAATAAAAGTAATAACAAGATACAACATGGAAGAATTGAATGATGATGGATTGTAATCTAATATAAATGTGTATTATTGCTAGAAATACATGAGTTTGTTGAATGTAATAATTATGATTTAATTTCATTGGTTCTATTTGTGTTAGAATGTGTGATACCAAGTTGCCACACTGTTCACGCATTGATTTGATATATTTTTTTATTAAAAAAAAAAAAAAAAGAAACTTCCCACCGTAAGTTTCCCGCATAAATGACCCTGTCTGTAAATTAACCTATTTTATTTTCACTTTTCTTTTAAGGTAACTCCTTGATGAAGACTTATTTTCAGCAAAAAGGTACTCAACTGTGCTCTAAAACGGGGGTCTCCAATATTAGCAACTTTACGACTTGTGAACTTCAACTCCCAGAATTCCTCAGCCAGCGAAACTTCGCTGGCTGAGGAATTCTGGGAGTTGAAGTCCACAAGTCGTAAAGTTGCTAATATTGGAGACCCCCTGCTCTAATTAAACCATTTGTCTGATTTCTTTCCGAGAGTCTTGGGGCATTTCACCTCCTTGGTACAGGTGATCCTTGATCTTACAGCACCTCGTTTAGTGACCGTCCAAAGTGGCCACGGCGGCGAGAAGCAACTTGTAACCGTTTCTACGACCGTTGTAGAACGGTCCCCACAGTCGCGTGATCAAAATTCAAACGCTTGGCTTACTGATCCCTACTTATGACGGTCGTAGAGCCCCGGGGAGGGGGGGGATGTCACGTGATCCCCTTTGGAGGCCTCCTGACAAGCAAAAGTGTCAACGGAGACGCCCGATTCATTTAACAACCGCGTTACTAATTGAGACAAGCGCAGTGATTCGCTTAACAGCGCATGTGGCAAGGAAGGTCGTAAAACAGGGCAAAATTCCCCGTTAACAAAGGTTTCACTTAGCCACACAAAGTTTGGGCTCACTGGTGGTTGTAAGGCGAGAACTACCTGTACTATTACGTATTACATTTATTGGCTGCCCTTCTTACCCCAATGTAATTATGGTTTACAGTATTAAAAAGATGGAATTTTACAACCCCTAGACATAGTAGGAACGAAATAGTAAAAAGATAAATACACAAGACCAATAGCACTTAGACTTATCGGTATATACAGCTTCACAGTGCTTTTGCAGCTCTCTGTAAGCTGTTTACAAAGTCAGCCTGTTGCCCCCAACAATCTGGATCCTCGTTTTACTGACCTCGGAAGGACAGAAGGCTGAGTCAACTTTGAGCCTGTCAGGATCGAACTCCTGGCAGTGGGCAGTTAGCCTGCAATACTGCATTCTAACTACTGTGCCACCGTGGCTCCCTTCCTTTCTTCCCTCTTTCTTTCTTTCTTTCTTTCTTTCTTTCTTTCTTTCTTTCTCTCTCTCTCTCCCTCTCTCTCTCTCTCTCTCTCTTCCTCCCTCCCTCCCTCCCTCCCTCCCTCTCTCTCTAAGTGATTTACAATGTCAGCCTGTTGCCCCCAACAATCTGGATCCTCGTTTTACTGACCTCGGACAGACAGAAGGCTGAGTCAACCTTGAGCCAGTCAGGATCGAACTCCTGGCAGTGGGCAGTTAGCCTGCAATATTGCATTCTAACTACTGTGCCACTGAGGGAGAAGTGGAAGAGGAAGGAGAAAGAGAAAGGAAGGGAAGGAAGGAGGAAGGGGGAAAAAAGAGGATGAAGGCAAAAGAGGGAAAAGAAAAGGGAAGGAGGAAGGGGAAGAGAGAGGAAGACGAAGTGGAAGAGGAAGGAGAAGGGGAAAGGGAAGGAAGAAAGGAAGGAAGAAATAGCAATAATACTTAGACTTATATACCACTTCATAGTCCTTTCCAGCCCTCTCTAAGTGGTTTACAGAGCCAGCATATTTGCCCCCAAAAATCTGGGTCCTCGTTTTACCGACCTCTGAAGGACGGAAGGCTGAGTCCACCTTGAGCCGGTCAGGATCGAACCCCTGGCAGTGGACAGAGTTAGCCTGCAATACTGTACTCTTAACCACTGCGCCACCAGGGCTTCTACACAGCCACGTTTTCTAGGGCGAAAGCAAGGGGGTCCTTAGGCAGTTTGGATCTCCCCCTTGCACTGGATGGGGAAGGGGTTCTGGGGGAGGGGTGTCTCATTGATGGGTTTCCCCATCCCCACATTAAGGAAAGAAAACGGTGTAGTCCAGGTATTCATCTGTGATTGCCCCTCTACAGGCGGTTCTCGACTTACGGCCATTCTTTTAAGGGACCCTTCGAAGTTACAACTGCACTAAACGAAGTGACTTGCCACCAGTTTTCACACTCAACGACTGTCGCAGCACCCCCACAGTCACGTAATCCAAATTCAGATACTTGATAATTGATTCGTATTTACGACGGTCGCAGTGCCCCCCCCCCGGTCGCCTGATTCCCTTGGGCAACCTTCCGACGAGCCAAAAATCAAATGGGGGGGGGAAATCCGGATTCGCTTAACAACCGTGTCGCTAACTCAACTGCCCCGCCGATTCGCTTAACGGTGGCAAGACAGGTTGTTAAAAAAAAAACGGGGCAAAATTCACTCCGCAACCGTCTTTGTCAGGATTCCGAGCAATGCTCCCGACTAGTTCGACTAGTTCGCTTAGCAACGGAAATTTAGGGCTCCCGTTACGGTCGTAAGTCGAGGGCTCCCTGTCATGTGCCCGGGACGAAACCGTGAGGCGTGGCTCCTCCTTCAAATCCGTGGCCTTTGCTGTTTTCCTTCCTCTCAAGGAACCACCACCAAGATCACCACGATCCCGGTGACGTCGAAGCCCAACGTTATCGTCGTGCAGAAAACGGCGGGAAAAGGCACCACCATTCAAGGACTTCCGGGCAAAAATGTGGTCACGACGTTGCTGAATGCGGGGGTAAGTCCACATCCATCCGAAAACAGCAACACCAACATCTGGTGGCCCCTCAAAGGACCTTGTGTGTTCAGGGGGGATCTTCATTGGCCTTGTTTACAGCAGTGGCCAAAATTTATTTATTTATTTATTTATTTTATTTTTATTGAATTTATATCTCGCCCATCTCCCCGAAGGGACTCAGGGCGGTGAACAGCCGAAAATTAAAATAACATACAATATAAAAGTTAAGATAACTAAAAATAAATTAATCGGCCTCCCAATTTAAAACCCCAAGCTATACAATTAAAAAACTAACCCATAAAACCTATTCAGGCCAGGCCGGCTTGCTGAAATAAAAACGTCTTCAGGGCCTTACGGAAAGTGCGGAGGTCCGGGATCAGTCGTATTCCGGGAGGCAGCTCGTTCCAGAGGGCGGGAGCCCCCACAGAGAAGGCTCTCCCGTTGGGGGCCGCCAGCCGACATTGCTTGACCAACGGCACCCCGAGGAGGCCCTCTCTGTGAGAGCGTATTGGCCGGTGGGAGGTTATCGGTAGCAGAAGGTGGTCTTGTAAATACCCTGGCCCTAAGCCATGGAGCGCTTTAATTGTGGAAACCTTTTGGGAAAAGTGTATTTTTGAGGTTTGATAGCTAATAACACCACTTTTTTCAAGATAATTCTATTCCACTGCTGGAATTGCCTGGGAATAGCCCAGATCTTAACCCAATTGAAAATCTATGGAGCCCACTAAAGAAACTGGTTAAGCAGAAGCCACCCAGCAATCAAACCCAGTTAATAGAAGCCATCATTCCATCTTGGTTTCACATTAGAACAGCTGCAGAACCCAAAGACTTGGTTCACTCCATGGGAAGACGTTGTAAGGCCATCATTCATGCTAAAGGTTACCCAACTAAGGATTAACTGACATGGGGATCATTTTTGCATATGTCGTTTTTTTCTATGGTGATAATTTCTGTATCTCGTTTTTTCTATGGTGATAATTTTTGTATCTCATTTCTATGGTGATAATTTTTGTATCTCATTTCTATGGTGATAATTTTTGTATCTCTCATTTTTTCTATGGTGATAATCAAAACGGAGGTTTCAGAGGCTGAAAAAAGAATCAGAAAAGAAGCTTCAAAAAAGAAGCCTCCAAACAGAGCTTCAGAGGCTTTTTTTTCTGAAGCTCTGTTTCGGAGGCTTTGAGAAGCAGGGAAAAGTTTTTTCTGAAACAGAGTTTCAGAAGTTTCAGAGGCAGAAAAAAAATCAAGGCACAGAGCTCACAGCCGAGGAACCTGTTGCTAAAATTCATCTCTGAGAACAGCTGATTGGGGCTATTCCGGGAGGCCGATTCACCCGCCAATCAGCTTTTTTCTTATTTTCCTCCCCAGAAACTAAGGTGCCTCTTATACTCCGAAAAATACGGTAAATTATTAATGTATCTTAAATAGAAAACTATCTTCAGACCAATTTTTATTCCAAAAGCATTTTATTAAAATAAATTTGATAAAAGTAAAAATAAATCCAATTTACATTTTTTTAAAAAATCTGTTTTTTAAAAATTTTTTAAAACAAATAACGTCGATTTTTATCCACCCTGATTCCCTGGAGTTTTGCAGAACAAACCATAGGACATTTAATTGTTGCTGTCATTTCCAGGGAGAGAAAACAATCCAAGCTGTTCCAGCTGGTGCCAAACCAGCCATCATCACTGCCACCCGGCCCATTACGAAAATGATCGTCACGCAGCCGAAAGGAATTGGCTCCGGTGTCCAGCCGGCGACCAAAATTATCCCCACCAAAATTGTATACGGACAGCAAGGGAAAACTCAGGTAAACCTGTTATTTATTATTAGTCCGTGGATGAGAAAAGAGGTCAACATCAAGGGTGGGCCATTAATTTTCCCAAGGGGGTCGCATGAAAAATATGAAGAACGGTGCTGTGGCCCGTCAGCAGACAGCAGAGCTGGCAGGAGATTCGGACAGTGAGGAGGTTGGGGAGGAACCTGGGTCAGTCCTGGAGTCTCGGGAAGGCTCTGATGAGGGCTCTGCGTCAGAGGCAGAGAGGGGGCCAGGGCCGTCTGACAGTTATCAGCTGCCTTCAGAGTCAGACATCAGCGAGGCAGACAAACAGCTGGAACCTGTTCCCAGTGTGCGCATGTGCAGAGCTGCCAGACGAAGGGAACCGCTAAAGAACAAGGGTCGACTTGGGAGTAAGGCCATAGGTGGACGATGAATGGCCCCTCCCAGAGAGATTGGTGGCAAACCCCTGTTGTAAGCAGGGAACTGCTAATGGAGCACAGCTTCTGGTGGCCATTTCTTCCCCCATCCTACTTTCCCGCCCCCCTCACTGGCTGTGGGAAAGATGTCCTTGTGGGTCCTGATCCCAGAAGGCAGAACATTTTGCTTCCCTTGTAGGTCCTCATCAAACCCAAGCCGGTGACCTTCCAGGCCACGGTGGTCAGCGAGCAGGCGAGGCAGCTGGTGACGGAGACCCTCCAACAGGCCTCTCGCGTGGTGGAAACCAGCAACGCTTTCCTTCCAGAGGTGAAGGAAGAACCCCTGGTGTACACCGACAGCAGTTCCTCTTCGGTAGAGTCCATCCAAAGTTCCCAAGGTGAACGGCGTAGAGATTTGACTCGGGGAATCTACTGGGGTTGGTATTTGCTGGAGAAGTCCTTTTAGGTCTCCTCGGAGCATTTGTGAAAGTCCTACCCCGAGGATCTCCAAGCTTGGCCATTTTTAAGACTTGTGGACTTCAACTCCCAGAATTCTCACGGTCGGCTGAGGAATTCTGGGAGTCGAAGTCCACAAGTCTTAAAATGGCTGCGCTGACTCTAAAATATACTCTAGCTCGGGGTGCCAAACTTGATTTCATTGAGTTTGACCTCGGAACCAGGGTGAGCGTGGTCAGCTCAACATCACTCGTGGGGGGGACGGCGAGCTGTCTGCTAGCGAAAACAGGCTCCCGAGCTCCCCGAACAATAGAACAGAATAGAAAGAGAAAGAGGAGAACGGAAGAATAGACTGGAATAGAAGAGGAGAGGAGAGGAGAGGAGGAGAAGAGAAGAGAAAAGAGAAGGGGAGAGGGAGAGGGAGAGGGAGAGGAGAGGAGGAGAAGAGAAGAGAGGAGAAGAGAAGAGAAGAGAGAAGAGAAGAGGGAGAAGAGAAGAGAGGAGAAGAGGAGAGGGAGAGGAGAAGAGGAGAGGAGAGAGGAGAGGAGAGGAGAGGAGAGGAGAGAAGAGATGGAATGGAATGGAATGGAATGGAATGGAGTGAGAAGACGAGCAGGGCAGAACAGAACAGAATCTCTGCTGGACTAGCATCCTTGATAACAAATTTGGCTTCCTCCCATGTCCATATGTTAACATGAAGCATGGCCAGCCATAAGTATAACTGGAGGACATGGCTGTGGAGACACCATAAAGGACCTTCTCGTGAAGAGAGAAGTCGACTTAGGTTGATCCATCTCTTCCTTTTGTCTCAGATTCCCAGCCCGTGGTCCACGTCATTGCTTCCCGGAGCCAAGATTGGTCAGAACACGAAATCTCTGTGGATTCCAGCCCCACCATCATCTATCAAGATGTCTCTGGCGAAGCTCAGTCGGCGACGTCGACCATTAAAGCCTTGTTGGAGCTCCAGCAGACGACAGGTGAATATCTGCAAAAAACACTCAAGTTTCCCCCCAGTTGTCTTGCGGAAACTCTTTGGAATTTGTGTTATTTCTAAGAGCCGGAAGTTTTCAGGCGGACCTGGTTGGATTCGCAATGCCACTTCCCATTATTTTCTTGTTAGGATTTCTGGCGAGCCAGTGAGCTTCAATGTTAAACTCTAGAAGGTTGGGCAGATGCCTTCAAGTTAACCAGTTGCATGAGAACAATGGCAGGACAAGGAGATATCTCCAACCTTCCACTTTTGGGTAACCTACTGGGTTTCCCCCAAAATAAGACTGGGTCTATATTAATTTTTGCTCCAAAAGACGCATTATAGTTTATTTTCCGGTTAGGTCTTATTTTGGAGGAAATATAGGAGCGTGGATAGCTCAGCAGACTAATGCATTGTAATTTAACTCCAGCTGTCTGCAATTAGTAAGTTTGAATCTCCCCAGGCTCAAGGTCGACTCAGCCTTCCATCCTTTCTAAGGTAGGTAAATTGAGGACCCAGTTTGTGGGGGCAATAAGCTGGCTTTGTAAAAAATATACAAAAGTATGAAGGCTATTGCTTAACGCATTGTAAGCTGCCCTGAGTCTCCGGAGAAGGGCGGCATATAAATCCAATTAATGCATATTCTTTCTAGCCAGGTTTTACCTACGTAAGCTAAGATGTTCTACAGCCCTGGTTCTGTGAAATCTCATTCACAGAACCAGGGCTGTAGAACATCTTAGCTTACGTAGGTAAAACCTGGCTAGAAAGAATATGCACATAAAAGCCTACGAAAAAGAAAAAGACATATATATATGGGTGTGGCAGGGGAAGGATACTGCAAAATCCCCATTCCCTCCCCACTCCTGGGGGAAGGATATTGTAAAATCTCCACTCCCACCCCACTCTGATACCAGCCAGAGGTGGTATTTGCCGGTTCTCCGAACTACTCAAAATTTCCGCTACCGGTTCTCCAGAACCTGTCAGAACCTGCTGGATTTCACCCCTGGGGTAGGGCTTATATTATGAGCATCCTGAAAAATCACGCTAAGGCTTATTTTCCAGTCGGGTCTTATTTTCGGGGAAACAGGGTAGAAGCATCAAGTTGGCCACTAGAAACCCAAGACTGGACTAAGAGGATCTACAACAGGGCTAGTCTTATATTCCCGGTGCCCCAAACTTATCAGGGAATCATCCGATGGGTTTTCTGAACTGATCGTTGGCCGCCCAGTTGGGTTATTTTTATTTATTTATTTTATTTTTCCATTTATATACCGCCCTTCTCCCTGAGGACTCAGGGCGGTGCACAGCCAGAATTAAAAACATGAAATACAAATATTAAAAACAATTAAAATCTATATAAATTTGGCCCAAAATTTAAAAAACCACAAACCAATTAAACATTTAAAAATTTTAAAAAATTTCTTCTTAAGCCAGCCCGGCTTGCTGGAAAAAGTGGGTTTTAAGGGCACGGCGGAAGGCACCGAGGTCTTGGATTCTCCTTATCTCTGGGGGGAGCTGATTCCAGAGGGTAGGTGCCCCCACAGAGAAGGCCCTCCCCCTGGGGGTCACCAGCCTGCATTGATTGGCTGATGGCACCCCGAGGAGGCCCTCTCTGTGGGAGCGCGCGGGACGATGGGAGGTCATCGGTAGCAGCAGGCGGTCTCGAAGATAGCTAGGCCCGATGCCATGGAGCGCTTTAAAGGTGATAACCAACACCTTGAAGCGCACCCGGAAGACCACCGGGAGCCAGTGCAGCTCGCGCAGGAGCGGTGTTACATGGGAGCGCCATGCTGCTCCCATCACTACCCGCGCTGCTGCGTTCTGGACCAGCTGGAGCCTCCGGGTGCCCCTCAAGGGGAGCCCCATGTAGAGAGCATTGCAGTAGTCAAGGCGAGAGGTGACGAGGGCGTGAGTGACTGTGCACAGGGTTGGAGGACTTCTTCCAGCCTGGTGATTTGAAGAATCCTTGAAACAAAATAAGACAGGCGTGTCCTTAGGGTGTGGTGTTCCCCCCCCCAAAAAAAACCTCCAAGACGGCGGATCACAACAGTACAATCTGCACGCGGCCCGTGTTTTAGATGGCGTCGTGGCCGCCATCTTGACTTTGTGGAACATACCTTGGGGACAACTCCTGTAGACAATCAAACAATACCCCCACCTCCACCCCCAGGCCTGTTACTTCACCGCCTTCGTTTTTGCCCCAACAGTCAAAGAGAAGTTGGAAACGAAGCCTCGGCAGGCCACCATCGACCTCAGCCAAATGGCCGTCCCGATCCAGATGACCCAGGAGAAGCAGCATTCTCCCGAAAGTCCATCAATTGCCGTGGTTGAGTCAGAGCTTGTGGCAGAATACATCACCACTGGTGAGTCCCTGCAGGAGACGGGCGCGCGAGAAGACCCCCTCCCCCCACCCCCCCGGCCAGGTGGTTTTCAAGTGGTCTGTCTGCATGCAAAGAGGAAAGAAGGAGATCTACTCACCTGGATCTATTTACCATTTGGCACCCGGTATCAGAATTTCAGAGGTTTGAGACGGGGTTGAGAAGGCGTTCCAAACAGAATAAAGGTTTCTGAAGGTCCCCTTTGCCATTTTAAGGACAGATAGATATTTTTTTTTTCCTATTTGATCTGCTGTCAGATCCAAAGGTTTTTGACTAGCAGACCGACTACCAAACCGTCAGAAGGCGGTCTGATAGCACCTTCCTTAAAGAAAATAAACTGTATGGAAAATAATGTGGAGGTGTACCATAAATATGGTGGTACATTTCACTCTAAGTCCGGTTTTTCATATATCTCTTAGCAAACTTTGAGAGTATTACAGAATTGGTGATTTTTTTTTATGATTGATAGATAGATAGATAGATAGATAGATAGATAGATAGATAGATAGGGGGAGGAAGAGCGAGAGAAAGAGGGAGAGAGAGAAAGAGAGAAAAAGGGGGAGAGAGAGAAAGGGAGCTGAGAGAGAAAGACAGGGGGAGGAAGAGAGAGAGAAAAAGGGAGAGAGAGAGAAAGGGAGCCGAGAGAGAAAGAGAGGGGGGAGGAAGAGGGAGAGAGAGGGAGAGGGAGAAAGAGAGAAAAAGGGAGAGAGAGAGAAAGGGAGCCGAGAGAGAAAGAGAGGGGGGAGGAAGAGGGAGAGGGAGGGAGAGGGAGAAAGAGAGAAAAAGGGAGAGAGAGAGAAAGGGAGCCGAGAGAGAAAGAGAGGGGGGGGAAGAGAGAGAGAGAGAGTGTCCCTGAGTCAGGTTGCAGTGCTCTCCAGCCCAGAAGGACACCTGGTTTGGAAATAGCTGCTGGTGAGCTGCACCACTTGCTTCCTCTCTTAATTCTAATCCTTTTGTCAATCTGCAGACTCTGGAAGGCTTCACTGTGTTCCTTCGCATTCAGAGGAGTATCTTCAGAACCACATTGGTTAGATATTTTATTGTTATGGTACAGGCAAGAAGGACTAAGAGAGGATGGGGGGGTTGGGTTGGATTGAGTTAGGCTGGACTGGGTTGGGTTGAGTGAAGTTGGGTTGGGTTGAGATAAGTTGTTGGGTTGGATTGAATTGGGTTGGGTTGGGTTAGTTGAGTTAAATTGGCTTGGCTTGGCTTAAATCAGGTTGAGTTGGGCTGGTTGAGTTACCTTGGCTTGGCTTGGCTTGAATTGGTTGGGATTGAGTTGGATAGGATTGGGTTGGATTTAATTAGGTTGGGTTGAGTTGGATTGGGTTGGGTTAGATTGAATTAGGTTGGGTTGAGTTGGGTTGGGTTGAGTTGAGTTGGCTTGGCTTGAATTGGTTTGGTTTGGTTGAGTTGGGCTGGGTTGTTTTGGATTGAATTGGGTTGAGTTACATTGGCTTGGCAGGGGTTGGGTTGGTTGAGTTGGGTTGAGTTGGATTGGGTTGGGTTGGGTTGGCAAGGCAAAAATGCTGATACTGGCAACTCTGGGAGGCAGACTCACTCATGCATTGTCTGAAGGACCTCAGTGACAGTATTGTCTGTTGCTCCTAACAGTTGCTACTGTCATTTGGGAGAACTTTATGATAGAGGAGACCAGAAAGTTGCAATCACTTTTCGCCTCTCTTTGCCAAGATGGGTAACATGGCTTGAAATTGGCCCAGAACTATAAGAGAGCCAGGTTAATGTCCCTTAATCACGACATCAAAGCTGCTCTCATAAAGAATTTTATACCGTCTTACTTCTGTAATAAGGCTAACCCTGTTGGCAGATGCAATCAGAGGCACTTCAGATGGTTTTCTGTCCCATCCCCTTCCTTTCTTTTATTATTCCCTCTCTTGAACATCTGTTGCATGCCTCTTCATGCAGGTATCTACTTAGCAATGTTTCTCAACCTTGATCGCTTGAACATGGATGGACTTCATCTCCCAGAATGCTGTCTCTCACCATGCTGTCTGGGGAATTCTGGGAGTTGAAGTCCTCCCATCTTCAAGCGATCAAGGTTGAGAAACTCTGCTTGATGGTGTTCCTTAAATGAGTGACCTCTGAGTGCCTTCCATTCTCTTCTCCTTCTTCTTCCAGTGAGCCACCGGTCCCAGTCCCACCAGCCATCCTCCGAGCCCCACCGGACATTGCTTCAACACGTGGCCCAATCCCAGACAGCGACGCAAACCTCGGTCGTGGTGAAATCCATCCCCACCTCTTCTGCCGGCGCCATCACGCACATCATGCAGCAGGTGGGCATGAAGGTTGACAGACTTGCCGGCAGAATAGAATAGAATAGAATAGAATAGAATAGAATAGAATAGAATAGAATAGAATAGAATAGGAACAGGAACAGGAACAGGAACAGGAACAGGAACAGGAACAGGAACTAATTCTTTATTGGCCAAGTGTGATTGGACACACAAGGAATTTGTCTTTGGTGCATACGCTCTCAGTGTACATAAAAGAAAAGAGACATTCGTCAAGAATCATAAGGTACAACACTTAATGATAGTCATAGGGAAACAGTCAATATAAATCTTAAGGATACCAGCAACAAGGTTACAGTCATACAGTCATAAGTGAGAGGAGATGGGTGATAGGAAGGATGAGAAGATTAATAGTAGTGCAGACTTGGTAATTAGTTTGACAGTGTTGAGGGAATTATTTGTTTAGCAGAGTGATGGCGTTCGGGAAAAAACTCCTTGTGTCTAGTTGTTCTGGTGTGCAGTGCTCTATAGCGTAGTTTTGAGGGCAGGAGTCAAAACAGTTTATGTCTAGGATGTGAGGGGTCTGTAGATATTTTCACAGCCCTCTTTTTGACTCGTGCAGTATACAGGTCCTCCATGGAAGGTAGGTTTTTTCTGCAATTCTAATTATCCTCCGAAGTCTGTGTCTGTCTTGTTGGGTTGCAGAACCAAACCAGACAGTTATGGAGGTGCAGATGACAGACTCAATAATTCCTCTGTCGAACTGGATCAGCAGCTCTGAGACACTTGTGTACAAGTGTCTGGGGCATTACCGTGTGGGGTTGATTTTTTCCTTGCAGGCATTTCATTACCAAACTAAGTGATATCATCAGTGCTAGAAGGAGATGGGGGTTTGCTCTCTTCATTACCAAACTAAGTAACATCACCAGAGCTAGAAGGGACTGGGGTTTAATCCTCTATAAGCAAGCTACCTGCATATAAACCAAAGACTTAGACTTAACTTTAATGTCACTGTGAATGTACACTAATTGACGTACATTAAAATGAAATGTTGTTGCATACAACTCTCAAAGAGTCACAAATAAATAAACAAACAAACAAACAAGCAAGCAAGCATATACCCACATATATTATATGACACAGCGAAACAACGTAGTCTAGTCTGGATGTATCCATGTACATGGCAAGAAAAACTAATCTTGCGAATTTACCAGACGGACGGCATAGGGAACAAAGCCTTTACAGAATCTGCTAGAAATACTTCAAAACCTCCTCCCAGAGGGGAGCGACAGAAACAGACCATGAAGTGGGTGTGTGTGCGGGTCTCTAACAAGGCTTTGAGCTCTAAGCACATAGCGCTTATATGCAGCATCCTGAATAACGGGAAGCGAGCTTCCTATAATCTCCGCTGTCCTCACCACTCTCTGTAGGGACTTTCTATCTGAGGCGCTGCGGCCACCAAACCAAACAGGGAATGCAGTTTGTTAAAACTCTCTCAATCGTGCCTCTGTAAAAAAGTGGCCAGGATAGAAGGAAAAAAATGTGCTCTCCTCATCTGACGCAGGAAACGCAGACGCTGGTTTGCACGCTTCACTGAGGATGACGTGTGGAGAGATCAGTTCAGATTGTTAGTTAATTGCACCCCCAGATACTTAATACTGTTGACCAGCTCTATGTTGTGGCCCACCAGCGGCCTGCGTGGATCGTGGCTGATCCCGATGAAGAGGAGGCTGGTGTGGGGTCGCGCCAGCAGCCTGCATAGCCAGCGCTCGCGTCGGACAGCGAGGAGGCTGAAGAGGATGTGATGCCAGAGGCAGAGACTCAGCCAGGGCCTTCAGAACCTCCAGAGGCTCCTTCCAGTGGAGAGAGCGAAGTGGAGGAGCCTCTCCTCAATGCTCGAGCATGCAGGGTGCCAAAAGGCAGGAGTGGCTACTCAGGAGGAGGAGGTCTACTCAAGAGTAGGGCTTGAGGATAATTGGCCACTCCCTTAGCCTATTTAAGTCGCAAGCAGTTAGTAATTTCTTGCTGGAAACAACGTGTAATTATTACAGAGCATTTTGGAGAGTGAGTGTCTTATCGTATCTTGTTTTCTGGGCTGGTTGCCAACCTTTGCCCGTCTTGTTTATTCTTGCTACTTAATAAATTTGATAAGGATCGTTGGTGTGTGTGAATATCCTCGGAAATCCGGAGCTGGTGCAGAACACACTACAGCTGCATCCTTGATACTGAGTGGAGTAAGACCATGCTGGCTCTTTCTAAAAGCAAAGAGCAAACCCCACCTCCTTTCAGCACTGATGAGGTTACCTAGTTTGGTAATGAAACGTCTCCAAGAAAGCAACCAAGGTCAGAGAGCATCAAGGACCCGTTAGATCATGTTGGGCCAAGGGATTCTCCACCAAACTTTTTGATTACATCTATCCGTTAGCCTCATCAGTGAGGTTGTAGGGCCATGATGGAAATCCTATACGCAGAGCCATATTGGTGGGCACGCAAGCGTTGCCCTAACTCAGCTCCGGCACGCATGTGCGTGCTGCTCAGCTGATTTTCGGGCCTTCCGGGCCCACCGGAAGGCTATTTCCGGCCTCTGGAGGGCCTCAAGGGGGATGGGGAAGGGCATTTTCGTCCTCCCCAGGCTCCTAGAAAGGCTCTGGAGGCTGGGGAGAGCGAAGAATGGGCCTTGCAGTTCCACTGGAAGTCAGCAAACGGGCCATTTCTGGCTTCCGGAGGGCCTCCGGGGAGATGGGGAAGGCTGTTTTCGCCCTCCCCAGGCTCCAAGTAAGCCTCTGGAGCCTGGGGAGGGCAAAAACCAGGCCTCCTGGGCCCATCACATGCCAAAAGCGGGAGGAGCGCAGGAGTGTCACGCGTGCATGTATGGGGGGAGCGGGGTGCACTGAATTATGGGTGTGGGCACGCATGGGTGCGACCCCCCCCTCCGTACTCCCCCCCCCTTTTGGCACACGATGGCAAAAAGGTTAGCCATCACTGTTGTAGGGCATGCTGGTTAATGGATGGTAATTGAGTAGATTCGGAGGACCCCAGGATGGTTCGAACCCTTCTTTTGATCCGTATCTTCTCTCTCCTGCCTTCCAGGCCCTGAGCAGTCACACGGCTTTCACCAAACACAGCGAGCAGCTGGGCACCGAAGAAGGGGAAGTAGAAGACACCCTGGACCCCCAGACGGGGCTCTTCTACCGGTCGGCTCTGACCCAGGTGCAGAAGCAGCAGAAGCTGAGCCAAGCCCAACTGGAACAAACCCAGCTTCAGGTCAAGACCTTGCAATGCTTCCAAGCCAAGCAGAAGCAGACCATCCACCTCCAGACAGAGCAGCTGGCCGCCAAGCTGCCCCAGCTGCCCCAACTCTCCATCCGACACCAGAAACTCGCTCCCCTCCAGCACGATCCGGGCGCCGGCAAGCTGGACTCGCAGCAGGCGGGCGTCCCCTCCGTCACCCGCGAGAGGCAGCTGCCCACTTTGGTCGCCCAACCCCAACAGACTGTGCTTCAGGTGCTGGCGGTCAAAACCACGCAGCAGCTGCCCAAACTTCAGCAGGCCCCCACGGCGCAGAAGATCTACGTCCAGCCCCAGAGCCAGCTGCAGCTCCCTGCCGCGCCCGAGAAGCAGCCCACAAGCCAGGTGAGACCCGCCAGAGGACGGGGAGGGGCAGGGGGGGAAATGTGGGTCCACCCCAGGGCTGTGACCTGCCACTCAAATCCCACCTCGGTTTATTTGGAAGTGAGCTGCCCTCACCTCACCCCCCACGTCAGGGTTTGTTTATTTATTATTTATTTATTAATTTTATTTATTTATTTATTTATTTATTTATTATATTTCTATACCGCCTTTCTCCCGTAGGACTCAAGGCGGTGTACAGTCGAGAAAAATATAGACACACAAACATCATAAAATTGCTAATTAAAATTATTACTTAGTTTGGTCAATTAAATAAAACCCAGAATTAGATCACATTTTAAAAAATCATTCACAGGTTCATATGTTTAGCCCCGCCTGTTGGAACATCAGGGTCTTGATGTTTAATTTATTAATTAATAAATAACTAATTAAATAACTAATTTAATTTATTTAAAAAAAAAATAGGCTGGTCTGGCCTAACTCTCCCTTTTAAATTGGGTTTTAAATGTTTTACATAAATTGGATGTTTTTAAATTTGTTTTTGAGCCCAAATTATTTAATCTATTTTTAATAGCTTTTAACTTTTGTATGTTATTTGTATTTTTATCTTGGCTGTTCACCGCCCTGAGTCCTCCGGGAGTAGGGCGGTATATAAATATGAATAATAATAATAATAATAATAATAATAATAATAATAATAATAATAATAATAATAATAATAATAATAATAATTTATATACCGCCCTTCTCTCAAAGGGACTCAGGGTGGTACACAGCCAACATAAAACAGACAAATATAAAATTTAAAAACAATTTTAAAATATTAAAATAGTTTGGCCCATATCCAATTAAAATAAAGCTACCCAATTTAGACATTTCAAATTAAGAATTTGCAATTAAAAATTAAAATTAGGCCAGCCCGGCTTGTTGAAATAAAAGTGTCTTGAGGGCCCGGCGGAAGGTACGTAAGTTGGGAATCCTCCGCATCTCGGGGGGGCAATTCGTTCCAGAGGGCAGGAGCCCCCACAGAGAAGGCTCTCCCCCTGGGGGTCGCCAGCTGACATTTTTTTAAAATTTGATTTATATGCTTCCCTTCTCCGGAGACTCAGGGTGGCTTACAGTGCGTTAAGCAATAGCCTTCATCCTTTTGTATATTTATACAAAGTCAGCTTATTGCCTCCACAAACCGGGTCCTCATTTCACCTACCTTAGAAAGGATGGAAGGCTGAGTCAACCTTGAGCCTGGTGAGATTTGAACTTACAGTAATTGGTGTTAATCACAATGCTATCAGTCTGCTGAGCCACCAGGCATTGGTGACATTGCTTGGCCGACGGCACCCGGAGGAGCATCTCTCTGTGGGAGCGAATTGGCCAGTGGGAGACTATTGGTAGCAGCAGGCGGTCTTGTAAATACCCGGGTCCTAAGCCATGGAGCGCTCTGAAGGTGGTAACCAATACCTTGAATCGCACCTGGAGGACCACCGGGAACCAGTGCAGCTCGCGCAGGAGAGGTGTTACACGGGAGCGCCATGACGCTCCCATAACCACCCGCGCGGCCGCATTCTGGACCAGTTGGAGCCTCCGGGTGCTCCTCAAGGGGAGCCCCATGTAGAGAGCGTTGCAATAGTCCGGGCGGGACTGGACTGGGTTGGTGTCGAGAGCTTTATTCAGTCTGTTCCCCCAACAGTTCCATTTCGGGTTTTCAGCTAAACTATGACGTCATAGTTTATGACGGTCGCGGTGTCCCAGGAGGTCACGCCATCCTCTTTTGCGACCTTCTGACCAGCAAAGTCAACGGGGGAAGCCAGACGCTCTTAACAACCGTTTTGCTCATTCAACAGCCGCCGCAGCGATTCGTTCAACACCCGTGGCAAGAAAGGTCGCGACATGGGGCAAAATTCACTTTAACAGCTGTCTCATTTAGCAACATAAATGTTGGGCTCAATTGTGGTTGGGATTCGAGGACTATCTGTAGTTTACTTATCTACAAGTCATCTATCTCAGGGGTGAAATGTAAAATGTGTTACTACCGGTTCTGTGGGCGTGGCTTGGTGGTGGTGGGAGTAATGTGACGGTGGGCGTGGCCAACTTTTTTTTTTTTTAAACTTTTCAAAGCATTTTTTCTAATGCTTTGAAAAGCCTCTGTGCCGATCAGGCAACTCAGCTGGGATCGTCAGAGAGGCTTTTCAAAGCATTTTTTTTACCACCTCTTTGGCTAAGAGGTTGCAGAAAAAAATGCTTTGAAAAGCCTCTGACGATCCCAGCTGAGCCGCGGGATCATCAGAGGCTCTTTTTTTTTACTTTTAAAAGCATTTTTTCGTCGGAAGAGGCTGTAGAAAAAATGCTTTTAAAAGTAAAAAAAAAAAAAAAAAGCCTCTGATGATCGTGCGGCTCAGCTGGGCATGGTGGGAGGGGGACGCAGGGATTTTTGCTACCGGTTCTCCGAACCACCCGCCGCCATCGCTACCGGATCGGGCGATTCGGTCCGAACCGGGAGCATTTCACCCCTGATCTATCTACAAGTAATGGAGCCTGGGTCCAACCTAAAAAGATAGAAGAGAAAATGTGTGTATAATGTGTGTATAGTTGTACCACACACAAAATGTGCGTACACACGCCAGACACTTCATGGGTTCGCACTGACGACCTCCTCACTCACTTAATGACGGTGGCATTCTTATCATCATCGTCTTTTAATGACCCCATAATCCCTTGCACGGTGGAGGCTGGGCAACCGAATGGAGCTGAGTGTTTACTGGCCAGATGCCTTTCCTGTCGCCAATGCGGAGTTATATTCAGCAGATATAATCTCATCGTGCCCAGAGAGAGAAATATCTGCCTCTACCTAGGATCAAACTCACAGCCTCCTGATTGTGACTGTGGCCATTCTCATAACCGCAGCAAAAAGCATGAAACACTTAACAGCCGTGGCATTTTGCACTTGGCAATCGTCACGAAAAACGTTTTGCGACCGTCACAACCCAGCAGGCTCCACGACGGTCGTATCTCGAGGACTACCTCTGATGTGTGAATTTATCCCGTCTGTAACAGTGTGCCATCTACCTTTGATTTTCAGGTGCACCAGCCCATCATCACCCAAGGATCCTCTGTTACAAAGATCACCTTCGAAGGACATCAGCCCCCCACGGTCTCCAAGGTGACCCCTCCCCTCCCGACCCTGTTTCCCGGCCAGCTGGCCGCCAAGACGGCGGTGGCGGACATTTTGAAGATGTCCATGATGGAGGCTCAGATTGAGCCCAGCGCCGGAGGCGATGCTGCACGCAAGACCTGCCCCCCTGCCCATCCTCCGGGTGAGGTAGAGTTGACTCCCACCTCCGTGCTGAAGGCAGGCCCGGGAGGGGCACCCACAATGGGAACAGCTTCCGTCTTGCAGCAGGTGAAAATCTTGGACTCGAATTCAAGCCCTCCTGGCACAGGGCTGCCTCTCCAGGAGAGGAAGCTGAACCCCCCGGCTCCCCCCACCGCCAGCCAATTCATCCGTATCCAGAACGTCTCTGCCCCCAAAGCCGAGGAACTGGCGGCTGAAATCCTGATCCAGGTAAGGCAGGAACCCTTTGGCTCCCGAGTGTTCAGCCGATCTATTGGTTTTTGTTTTGTTTTGTTATTTTATTTTGATTTTAATTTCTTTTACTATTTTATTTTATTTTATTTTATTTTATTTCATTTCATTTCATTTCATTTCATTATTTATATTTTATTACTTTATTTTATTTTATAGTTTACTGTGTTTCCCCCAAAATGTTCTGTCCCCGTCTCACACACGCATACAAACAGTCAGCCAGGAGTTAAAATAAACTTGCAGACAATCATTTCCTTCGATAACAGAATTGGCAGCAACCCAGTAGCTGCTTGCCAAAACTTTACTCACAGAGGGAGGTGTTCCTCCTCCGTCAGATAAACCAAAATAAATTCACAAAGCCAAAGAATTGTCAAGTCCAGTCCATAATAAATCCAAGGAAGGCAGATAACGAAGTTCCAGAAACGCAGTATGACTTGCTAGTTGTTCAGTTTTGTCCGTCACAAAGCATCAATGGCCACCACACCCCCTTTTATCCCCTGTGGGGTGTGGTCCAGTGACTCAGCTTAATCTCTGGCACACCTCCTTTTCTGCTACGTGCGCCTGTCTCTCCGACGCTGGCGTGGATCCAGCCAAGACTTATCTCCTGTCTAACTGCAGCTGCTCGGAGATGCGTGGCTCCTGGCCTATCTCTTCTCCTTTGGGAGACACCTGAGGCATTGCCAGAGAGGAGGGTCCTGGAGAGGGAGGCCTTGCCAACTCCTCTCCTTCACTTTCGGAGTCTTCTCCCTCCAATAAGACGGGCTCGGGGGTCGGAGTCACAACACAAAATAAGACCGGGTCTTATATTAATTTTTGCTCCAAAAGACGCATTAGGGCTTATTTTCTGGTTAGGTCTTATTTTGGGGAAAATACGGTACTAAATGCATCCATCTGGCTGTAAGTCTTAACTGGGGCTTATTTTGAGGGTAGGGCTTATATTAGGAGCATCCTGAAAAATCATGCTAAGATTTATTTTTCCGTCAGGTCTTATTTTTGGGGAAACAGGGTATTTTATTACTTTATTTATTTTATAGTTTATTTTATTACTTTATTTATTTTATTCGATTTTTTTATTTTTATTTTTAATTTGAATTTATTTGATGTATATCCCGCCTGTATTATTTTTAGAAATACCTCAAGGTAATGAACGTAGCCAACATTCTTCCCTCCTCCAGTTTTTTCCCAACTCTGTGTGGTGGGTTGGGCTGAGAGAAACGGACTTATCCAAAGTCACCTAGCTGGCTTTCGTGGCTAAGGAGGGCTATAACTTGCCGTCTCCTCGTGATTGGGCCAAGGTCACCCAGCAGGTGGGATTAGAACCCTCAGTCTCCTGGTGATTGGCCCAGAGTCACACAGCTGACCTTCATGGCTATGATAGGAGTAGAACCGATGGTCCCTTGCTTTCTAGCCCAATGCCTTAACCACTAGACCAGTGATGGTTAACCTTTTTGGTGCCGAGTGCCCAAAGCGCATGCATGAATGCACGCACGCATGCACGAACCCCCAAAATGCAATGTGAGCGACCCCGTGCATGCGCCCCACCCCCTATGTCCCGTTTTGGCTTACAGGTTGGTGCAGGAGGCTTCATTGTACAGTTTTGCCGCCAGTTCCCTTATTCTAGAGCAGTGATGGCTAACCTTTTTGCCATCGCGTGCCAGGAAAGGGGGGGCGGGGGAGGGTCGCGCGCGCACGTGCCCACGTGCATGTGTGCGCAACCCCCTCCCCCACCGCTCGTGGTACATGATGGCCTGGTAGGCCCGTTTTTCTTTCTTACCTGGTTCCAGATCCTCTCTGTGTATCTGGGAACGGCGAAAACATCCTTTCCCACTCCCTTGGTGGCCCTACGGAGGCTGAAAGGGCCCATTTCCCAACTCCCGGTGGGACAGGAAGTGACATTTTTTGCTGTCCCCAGCCTCCAGAACCTCTCTAGGAGTCTGTAGGAGCCTCTCTAGGAGTCTCTGGAGGCTGGGGACAGGAAAAAATGTCACTTCCTGTCTCACCGGGAGTGGGGAAATGGGCCCTTTCAGCCTCCGTAGGGCCTCCAAGGGAGTGGGAAAGGCTGTTTTCGCCGTTCCCAGATACACAGAGAGGATCTGGAGCCAGGTAATAAAGAAAAACAGGCCTTCCCCACCCCGCCCCCAGGCCCTCCAGAGGCAGGAAACAGCCTGTTTCCCTACTTCTGGTGGGCCCAGAAGGCCCGAAAATCAGCTGGCCGGCGCGCGCATGCGCCCCAGAGCTGAGCTGGCGTGCCCACTAATATGGCTCCGCGTGCCACCTGTGGCACGCGTGCCATAGGTTCGCCATCACGGTTCTAAAGTGTTCTTTTGCCCCAAGGCTTCCTAACGTATTTTCGTCCCTCTTTCCAGACAATCCCGCAGTATTCGGTGGCCTGCCATTCCACTTCCAACGTGGTGGTCGAGCCTAGCGGTCTTCTGGAGATGAACAACTTCACCAGTCAACGTCTTGACGAGGAAGACACCGTCATGGAACAGGACATGGACAGCAGCAACGAAGACGGGACGGAGCCCAGCCCGATGCAGTGTTCGGAACAGACCTAGCGCGTTTCGGAGGCTGCGATGCACTTTAAGGCTACCGCCAAAGGCCTTGTCTGGCTGTTGGTATCCCGGAAAGCTCTTATGTTGTAAGAAGCACTTTTGTCTATCCGAGGTCTTCAAACACGCTGACATCCAGCCTTGTTCCCGGCGACAGTATTGGCGAGACCAGGATTTTACAAAACGGTTTGGGGCGAGCGAGGCCTCACGTCCGGTCTGGGGCAACCCGACGACAGTAGAATGTATTTTCATTGAAGGCAAGAAAGCAAAAAGGACACGCAGTGATTTTTTATTATTATATTATTATTATTATTATTTTTTCCCATTATGGTATATTGAAGTTTCGTTTGCTACGACATTCTGGATTTTCTATTGAAATATTGTGGTGTTTTTTAAAAAAAAAAACAAGAACAGCCACCAAACTAACCTTTTATTCTCTCCCGAAGGCACAAACCGGAGTTTGCCGGTGAACGCATTTTCCTCACAAAGAGGTTATTTTGTTTTAAAGGTCTAGCTTGTTTCTCTTAAAACCGATCGCAGGGAGCGTTGAGACATGCAGGGGGGGAGAAGCAGAGAAAGATGCTGCTTCTCATTTTTTTTGTTTCGAAGTAAATCTCAAAATATTATCCTTTAAAAGAAAACGGAAGTCGATTTCAAAATATCATCCTTCAAAATAAAACGGAAATCAATTTCAAAATATTAGCCTTTTAAAAAAAACACA
Source organism: Pantherophis guttatus (assembly GCF_059756535.1). Taxonomy (NCBI): domain Eukaryota; kingdom Metazoa; phylum Chordata; class Lepidosauria; order Squamata; family Colubridae; genus Pantherophis; species Pantherophis guttatus. Next base: position 4,289,914 of record NC_142067.1, on the reverse strand, counting down.
CGGTCCCCAAAATCTCAAATTTTGGATGCCACACTCGATGCTTCTCTTCCCTTCATTTTCACAGGTTTTTTTTTTTTTTTAACTCTTTTTATGAACCACAGAGGAAACTTTTCACAAAGCCCCGTATTAAACCTGCTTTTTATTTATCTAGAATATTTCAATTTCCCATTCCTGGTCTGTGTAACAGGGCCAGGACCTGTTCCATACCTTTTCATATTTAAGCTGTGAAACGAGAATTGGTCTAACGTTGGAGGACATCGGACGTTGGAGATTAGAATTCGGGTGAGAGCGTAAAGATTCGGACTCTATCCTTTAAAGGCATTTTTTTAAAAAAAGAAAAGAAAAAAGAAAAACAACCACACAATTTTTCATACGATTCTTGCGGGAGACTTTAAAAAAATGTACATTTTGGCCTTTTTAATAATTTTGTTTGGACTGTATTTAAAGGGATCCTTTTTCTTCGAACGAATAGTTTTAGTTTGCACAGGAAATAACATTGGGCGTTTTACCGTGACTCAGAAGTCCAGATTAAAAAGAAAACAAGGAAAAAAACAAAACAAAAACAACTCTTAAATAATGAAGACACCGCTTTTATACAGGTGTGTGTGTGAATGTGTGTTTATGTGAGAGGGAGAGCGAGAGAATGTGTGTGCATATCCACACAAAAACTGTACATAGGAAGTTTTTATCGCTTTTGTATAGATTTCATTATAAATAAGCATTTTACGATTTTTGGAAGTTATCTTGTATATACCGGCCCTTCCGCTAAACTGCTGTTTGTTTTTTTTCGGTTCGGTTCTCATTCAGATCTTTTTTTTTTTTTTTTTTTTCCCCGTTCCGTTTGGGGGGTTTTTTTGTTCGTTTTGTTTGTTTGATTTTTTTTTTTTTTCGGTGCTGAAGTACTACTTTAAGTAGGCGCTCCTCGACAGCTCTAATACGATTTTGTGTCGATATTTTTATATTGTGATTTTAGTGTTTTGTATAATTAAACCACCAGTAGACAGAATTCGCCACTGGGCTGAAGTTTGAAACTCAAAAAAAAAAAAAAAAATTGTGTTTGAAGTGTCATGTCTTGGTTCTTGCTGCAGAGGGCGCCCTCGGATGGGCTTCACCACCCGTCGCTCGGATATGAATTCTGATATAAAACTTTGCACAATATTCTTTTTTTCCCTTTCTTTTAAAGTGATTTCTTTTAAAGTGGCTAAGACGCTGAGCTTGTCGATCGAAAGGTCGGCAGTTCAGCGGTTCGAATCCCTGGCGCTGCGTAACGGGGTGAGCTCCCATTCCTTGTCCCAGCTTCTGCCAACCTAGCGGTTCGAAAGCAGGTAAAAAATGCAAGTAGAAAAATAGGGACCACCTTTGGTGGGAAGGTCACAGCGTTCCGTGCGCCTTTGGTGTTGAGTCATGCCGGCCACATGACCACGGAGACGCCTTCGGACAGCGCTGGCTCTTCGGCTTTGAAACAGAGATGTGCACTGCCCCCTAGAGTCGGGAACGACTAGCTCATATGTGCAAGGGGAACCTTTACCTTTACCAATTCAAGGCCATGAAAGCCATTCATGGCAAAGGACCAGGTTTATTTATTTATTGAAGAAAATTGATATAGTGCTCGACTTTTAACGGCCACAATTGGAGCCCAGAGTTTTGGTTACTAAACGGGACAGTCGTTAAGTGAATTTTCCCCCGTTTTGCGACTTTTCTTGCCCTGGTTGTTTAAAGAGAATCGCCGCCATGGTTCGGTTAGCAAGACGGTCGCTAAAGCGAAATCTGGCTTGTCGGAAGGTCACAAAAGGCGATTGCGTGACCCCGGGACGCTGCAACAACAATCTCTATAACTTTGAATGACCACAAAACGAACTGTTGTAACTCAAGGACTGCCCGTCATCCAGTCTTACAAAAGCTGACGTCGTTTTGAAGCGTAGAACAGGGGATCTCCAATCTTGGCAACTTTAAGACTTGTGGACTTCAACTCCCAGAATTCCTCAGCCAGCGAAGTTTCGCTGGCTGAGGAACTCTGGGAGTTGAAGTCCACAAGTCTTAAAGTTGCCAAGGTTGGAGATCCCTGATGTAGAATCCAGATAGGGCGAGGAGATAGTCTGGTCACGGACAGCAGCTGTTGACTGTAAAACAACAATTTATAAAATGCAAAAAAATAAAATAAAAACGGGGGCCCAACAGCTGGCTGGGTTCTGCAAAACATGTCTTCTGTCTAGAAGCTGATTTGGTTTTAAGCCGAAGCACAAACTCTGGCACAAGCACAAAATAGTAGTTCAGTAACTTCATGCTTAAGTCAAGAAAGCTGGGAAGAAAACGCTCGCACATCTGTAGTTTTCCGATTGTGTCCAAAAGGATTCCCCCCCACCCTCCCCGCCCCCTGAAATGTAGGACTTTTTCTTCAGCCAGATGGTGTTCTGTCCCCGTCTCACACACGCACACAAACAGACAGCCGGGGGTTAAATAACCTGGCAGACAACCAATTCTTTCGGTATAAGAGGATTGGCAGCCACCCAGTAGCTGCTTGCCAAGAACTTTACTCATAAACAAAATACACACAGTTCAAGAATTGTCAAGTCCAGTCCGTAATTAAATCCAAGGCAGATAATGTTGTTTCCAAAGATGCAATGTGACTCGATAGTAGTTAGTTTTGTCTGTCACAGAGTCTGAATGGCCACCTCACCCCCTTTTATATCCTGTGGGGTGTGGTCCGGTGACTCAGCCTAATCTCGGGCACGCCTTTTCTTCTGTTGCGTGCCCTTATCTCTGAGACGCTGGCGTGGATCCAGCCAAGACTCATCTCCCTCATCACTGTCCACCTGTGGCTGCGTGGATGTGCTTGGCCCGGCCCTATCTCTTGGCCTTCGGCGGACACCGAAGGCATTGCCAGAGAGGAGGGTCCTGGAAAGGGAGGCCTTGCCAACTCCTCTCCTTCACTCTCGGAGTCCTCTCCTGCCGATGACACAGGCTCAGGTAACGGAGCCACAACAGATGGTCACAGTGGATCAGCTGTCCAGAAAGAACATAGACCATATAATCCTAGGGTGGAAAGGGACCTTGGAGGTCTTCCAGTCTAACCCCCTGCTCAAGCACGATAAAAAGGAAAAGATGTCCTTTCCAGTTGGGTCCGACTTTAGGGCATGATGCTCATCTCCGTTTCTTGGCCAAGAGCCAGCGTTGTCTAAAGACAATTTCCATGGTCAGGTGGCCAGCATGATTATATGCCAAAGATGCACGGAACACTGTGACCTTCCCACCGAAGTGGTACCTATTGATCTACTTGCATTTGCATGCTTTCGAACTGCTAGGTGGGCAGGAGCTGGAGCAAGGAACGGGAACTCACCTGTTGCGTTGTGCTCGGGTCTCGAACCTTGACTGTCAGCTTTACAGCTAGCAAAATCAGGGTCTTTAACCACTGACCCATCTCACCTCCTTTACTTTTGAACTGTGAGGTGGGCAGGAGCTGGAGCAAGGGATGGGAGCTCACCCCATCAATGAGCGCTTGGGACTCGAACCTCAACGGTCAGCTTTCCAGCTGACAAGCTCAGCATTTTAACCGCTGAGCCATTGCAAGCCCCCCTCTCTAATCCTGCTCAAGCAGGAAACTCTATAGCATTTCAGACAAATAACTGTCCAATCTCTTCTTAAAGACCTCCAGTGTTGGAGCACCCACAGCTTCTGGAGACTTGTTATTCTATTCTATTTCATTCCATTCCATTCTATATTCCTATGTATTCTATTGTATTGTATTGTATTGTATTGTATTCTACTCTACTCTACTCTACTCTACTCTACTCTATTCATTCTGTATTCTATTCTATTCATTCTGTATTCTATTCTATTTTCATTTCTAATTCAATTCAATTCTATTCTATTCCTTATTCTATTCTATTCATTCTGTATTCAATTCTGTTTTGATTTCTAATTCTATTCCTTATTCTATTTGTTCTGTATTCTATTCTATTTGTTCTGTATTCTATTCTATTCATTCTGTATTCTATTCTATTTTGATTTCTAATTCTATTCTATTCCTTATTCTATTCTATTCATTTTGTATTCTATTCTATTCATTCTGTATTCTATTCTATTTTGATTTCTAATTCTATTCTATTCCTTATTCTATTCACTCTGTATTCTATTCTATTCATTCTGTATTCTATTCTATTTTGATTTCTAATTCTATTCCTAATTCTATTCATTCTGTATTCTATTCATTCTGTATTCTATTCTATTTTGATTTCTAATTCTATTCCTAATTCTACTCATTCTGTATTCTATTCTATTCATTCTGTATTCTATTCTATTTTGATTTCTAATTCTATTCTATTCCTTATTCTATTCTATTCATTCTGTATTCTATTCTATTTTGATTTCTAATTCTATTCCTAATTCTATTCATTCTGTATTCTATTCATTCTGTATTCCATTCTATTTTGATTTCTAATTCTATTCTATTCCTTATTCTATTCACTCTGTATTCTATTCTATTCATTCTGTATTCTATTCTATTTTGATTTCTAATTCTATTCCTAATTCTATTCATTCTGTATTCTATTCATTCTGTATTCTATTCTATTTTGATTTCTAATTCTATTCCTAATTCTACTCATTCTGTATTCTATTCTATTCATTCTGTATTCTATTCTATTTTGATTTCTAATTCTATTCTATTCCTTATTCTATTCTATTCATTCTGTATTCTATTCTATTTTGATTTCTAATTCTATTCCTAATTCTATTCATTCTGTTCTATTCATTCTGTATTCCATTCTATTTTGATTTCTAATTCTATTCTATTCCTTATTCTATTCACTCTGTATTCTATTCTATTCTCTTTCTCGCTCTTAAATCAGAGACCCAGCTTACGCTGCAATATGGATCCCGCAAAGCTGCTCCTTCTGCTGCTGTGTTTTTGATTATCCTGATTGATAGTTGTGTTTTTTTCCCCCAAGCCATTCATTCAAAATGAGAAACGTCAGAAGAAGAACAAAGCCGAACTCCAGCTGCCCCCCATTTATGTTTTTTAAGGCATAATTTAAAAGGGGACTGAAGTCTTACACGATGAAGAATTGGGAACGACCAGCCAGGCACCAGATCATCAAAGGAGAAGCAGATGAAAAGAATCTTGATTACATAGGTGGAAACACTTACATAGAATTAGAATATATATATAGACTAAATAAGGGACCTTGGAGGTCTTCTAGTCCAACCCCCTGCTCAGGCAGGAAACTCTATACCCGTGATGGCGAACCTCTGGAACCTCTCTGCGGGCCCGCCAGCCGTCGCCCCAGCCCAGCTCCACCACGCATGCGTGCGCACCTCCCGCTGGCTAGCTCCGGGTCTCTGCCGCGCATGCTCACGGGGTGGGGCACATACGGGGGACACACGGGTATGCGTGGGGGGTGGGGCGCATGCACAGGGAGGTGCAGGTTGCTGCAGGAGGCTTTCCAGGCCCAAAACGGCACGGGGGGACCTCACGCGGTGCCCCCGTGCCCCATTTTGGCTTCCAGGTTGGAGCAGGAAGCTTTGCAGGCCCAAAATGCGTTGCATTTGGGGTTTGGCCACACATGCTTGCATTCACGCAATGCACTTTGGACACTCGACACCAAAAAAGTTAACCATCACTGCCCTTATACCAGGGGTGGGCAAATATGGCCCCTTGATGACCTGTGGACTTCATCTCCCAGAATTCCTGAGCCAGCTTGGCTGTCTCAGGAATTCTGGGAGTCGAAGTCCACAGGTTGTAAAAGGGCCGCAGTTGCCCACCCCTGCCCTACACCATTTCAGATAAACCGTTGTCCAACGTCGTTTTTTAAAACTTCCAGTGATGGAGCACCCACAACTTCTGGTGGCAAGTTGTTCCACAGATTAATTGTTCTCGCTGTCAGGAAATTTCTCCTCAGTTTTAGGTTGCTTCTCTCCTTGATGAGTTTCCATCCGTTGCTTCTTGGCCTGCTCTCTGTTGCTTTGGAGAACAGAAGAGAATAACAGAGTCGGAAGGGAGTTTGGCGGTCTTTTAGTCCAGGGGTGGGCAATTGTGGCTCTTTTACAACCTGTGGACTTCAACTCCCAGAATTCCTGAGACAGCTTTTACAACCTGTGGACTTCAACTCCCAGAATTCCCGAGACAGCTTTTACAACCTGTGGACTTCAACTCCCAGAATTCCTGAGATAGCTTTTACAACCTGTGGACTTCAACTCCCAGAATTCCTGAGACAGCTTTTACAACCTGTAGACTTCAACTCCCAGAATTCCTGAGACAGCTTGGCTGTCTCAGGGATTCTGGGAGTTGAAGTCCACAGGTTGTAAAAGAGCCACAATTGCCCGACCCTGGATTAGTCCAACCCGCTACTCAAGCAGGAGACTATACCAGTGATGGTTAACCTTTGCCGTCGCGTGCCAAAAGTGTGGGCTGTGTGGAGGGGGTGTCGTGCGTATGCCCACACTCATAATTCAATGTGCTCCCCCCCGTGCTCCCCCCACTTTTCACCCTCCCCAGGCTCCAGAGCCTTTCTTGGAGCCTGGGGAGACCGAAAACAGCTTTCCCCATCCAACTAGAGACTCTCTGGAAGCCGGAAACACCCTGACTTCCAGTGGGCCCAGAAGACCCAAAAATCAGCTGGTTGTTGCAGACATGCACGCTGGAGCTGAGCTTGGGAAACGCGTGCCCACAGATACCGCTCCACATGCCACCTGTGGCACGCATGCCATAGGTTCACCATCACGGCCCTATACCATTTCAGGGGCAAATGGTTGTCCAATCTCTTCTTCAAAACCTCCAGTGATGGAGCATTCACAACTTCTGGTGGCAAGCTGTTCCACTGGTTAATTGTTCTCACTGTCAGGAAATTTCTCCTTAATTCCAGGTTGCTTCTCTCCTTGATTAGTTTCCACCCGTTGCTTCTTGTCCTGCCCTCAGGTGCTTTGGAGAATAGCTTGACTCCCTCCTTCTTTGGGGCAGCCCCTCAAATATTGGAAGACTGCTATCATGTCACCCCAAGTCCTTCTCTTCATTAAACTAGACATACCCAGTTCCTTCAACCGTTCTTCATATGTTTTAGCCTCCAGTCCCCTAATCCTCTTTGTTGCTCTTCTCTGCACATCTTTCTTAGAGTCTCCACATCTTTTTTACATCGTGGCGACCAAAACTGGATGCAGTTAACTGACATTAGCTGGATTAACCAGTTAGTAGTTAGCAGAGGTAAAATCTAAAATTTGTTACTACCGGTTCTGTGGGCATGGCTTGGTGGGGGGGGGGGGTAATGTGACTGGGTGGGCATGGCCAATTTTTTTTTTTTTTACTTTTAAAACCATTTTTTCTACAACCTCTTTGGTGAAGAGGTTGTAAAAAATGCTTTCGAAAGGCTCTGAGGATCCAGGCTGAGTTGCCTGATCAGCAGAGGCTTTTTTAAAAACTCAGTTTGGATCATCAGAGGCTTTTTTTTTTTTTACATTTAAAAGCCTCTGCCGATCAAGCAACTCAGCTGGGATCGTCAGAGGCTTTTAAAAGCAATTTTTCTACAACCTCTTCAGAGGTTGTAGAAAAATTGCTTTTAAAAGCCTCTGACGATCCCAGCTGAGCTGCGCGATCATCAGAGGCTTTTTTTTTTTTTACTTTTAAAAGCATTTTTCAACCGAAGAGGTTGCAGAAAAAATGCTTTTAAAAGTTAAAAAAAAAAAAAGCCTCTGATGATTGTGCGGCTTAGCTGGGCATGGGAGGGGGGGGCGGGATTTTTGCTACCGGTTCTCCGAACCAACCGGTCAGCCCTAGAGGAGATCAACCCTGACTGCTCTTGAGAAGGCCAGATCCTGAAGAGGAAACTCAAATCCTTTGGCCACCTAATGAGAAGGAAGGACTCCCTGGAGAAGAGCCCAATGCTGGGAAGGATGGAGGGCAAAAGAAGAAGGGGACGGCAGAGAAGGCGGTGGCTGGATGGAGTCACTGAAGCAGTCGGCGTGAGCTTCAATGGACTCCAGAGGATGGTAGAAGACAGGAAGGTCTGGAGGAACGTTGTCCATGGGGTCGCGATGGGTCGGACACAACTTCACTACTAACAACTACAAATTTTGAACATTTACTAAATGAACTGTTGTAACTGGCTATAGCTATGCAGTCAATCAGAATGGGGCAGAGAGCAGGGATCAGAGGTTAATAAGCACGTCTCACGAGACCATAAATATATTTTGTCATTTTTTTTGTATTACTGATTCCTTCCTTGGGTTCCAGACTATAAAATATTTCTTCGCTTTTCCCTGGAGATACGAACCAGAAACTGAATTTTAGCCTTTTTTTTCCCCCACCCCCACTTCTTTTGCAGCAAAACCAGCTTTGCACAACTTTTGCACAATCTGAATGAGAAGCATTCTTGCTTGGGTCTGTTCTCCTCTTTAATCAGTGGTTTGCAACAATCCCCTTACCCCCTCCCCCCCCCTCCGGTTGTCATTTTAAAATCTCTTCCAAGTCAACTTAGAATAACAATCAATTCCTTTCTGGGGATTGTTTAGACTGGATATAAATTGAAAGCAGGCCTGTTTCAGGCGTGTGATATTTTTTTCTCTCTCTCTCTCCGTTCACAAAAAGCTCATCCTCCCCCTTCAAATCAGCGTTGATATTTAACGCCAATTTATGGAAGCACGTGGGACGTTGGTGCAAATATCAGTGAAGACTCATGATCTCAAATCAAAAAGTCTGTGTTTTTTCCCCCTCTCCCACCCCCAGACGCACTGTTGTGCTTTTCCTTTTTATTTTGATTTCTTTTTTTTTTTTAAAAGAAAGAGGATCTAAGTCATATGTTTCCAAATTTAAGGCCCCCCTGGAAAAGACGCCCAGATGTGAAAAGTTTTGCAAACAAGCCACGAAAGAGGCCACAGGCTCAAGTAATAATAACTTTATTGTCATTGTAGGAAAAAAAAAATCCCTTTAAAAGCCTCTGGGGATCCCAGATCGTCAGAGGCTTCTAAAAGCATTTTTTTTTTCTGCAACTTCTTCAGCTGAAGAGGTTGTAGGGGGGAAAAATCCCTTTAAAAGCCTCCGGCGATCCCAGCAGATTTGCCTGATCGTCAGAGGCTTCTAAAAGCATTTTTTTCTGCAACTTCTTAAGGTTGTAGAAAAAAAATGCTTTTAAAAGTAAAAAAAAAAAAAGTTGGCCATACCCACCCAGTCACATTACCCACCCAAGCTACGCCCACAAAATAAGCCACGCCCACAGAACTGGTAGTAAAAAAATTTAGAACCCACCCCTATTGTACGTGTATACACAGTATATCCATACAACGAAATTCACTTAACACCCAAAGACCAGGTCGAACACACATAACAATCCCCAAACACACTCCCACCCACCACAATTCCCCACCTCTTAAACCACTCAAACATCCAAACAACAGACCAAGTCATGCTGTCCAACAGCTCACGGATGGTGGCCCTTTAGTTCATTGTTGAGTGCAATGATAGCTCTGGGATAAAAACTATTCAGAAAAACGTGTGGTCCGAGTTTTATTTCTTCTGTATCTTCTGCCAGAAGGCAACAGTCCAAAAAGATTGTTAGCAGGATTGGGAAGAGTCTCGGAGAACGTTATGCAACTTTCTCAAACAGCGAGATTCGAAGATGTCGTCCAGGGCTGGTAGCTGGAGTCCGATGATATTCTGGGCAGTTTTAATGATTCTCTGTAGAGCTTTTATGTCCGCTACAGAGCTGCTCCCATGCCATGCAAGAATGCCGTATGTCAGGACACTCTCAATGGTGCTGCGATAGAAGGACAGAAGTAGATGTAGACAAACATACACTAGTGGCCAACATTGTAGAAAGTGTATTTTCTAAAACTAGCTAATAACCAGTGGTGGGATTCCACCAGTGTAACAAACGGTGCGCTGAGCACGCACACGCCAAACACGTGCTACGCGCACACGCAATGCGTTTGAAAACAGCTCTAAAACTTACCTTCTACTGCAGCCCCGGTGAGTAAAACAGTGGAGGCGTGGCAATCCGCTTTGCCACGCCTATCAGCAGGGCTTCAAACAAAGGAAATATAGGTCGGTATAGCGCAGGGGCGGGTGGGCGTGCCCAGCTGATCGTCAGAGCGAACTGGTTCCCTCTCAGCTGATCGTCGGAGCTACCGGTTGACCCAAACCGGCTGAATCCCATCTCTGCTAATAACACTACTTTTTTTTTTGAGTACTACCATACAAATTATATATCAATGGAAAGATAATTGAATCAAGAATGTAATGCAATAACTTTTAGGAAGGATGTGCTATTAGAATAGTTACGGTGTAAAGAAGAAAAGGGAAACACAGAGAAAAAACGAGATATACAAAAATGATCACTATAGAAAAAACGAGATATACAAAAATTAACACCGTGTCAATTAATACTTAGCTAAGTAACCTTTAGCATGAATGACGGCCTGACAACGTCTTCCCATGGAGTGAACCAAGTCTTTTAGTTCTGCAGCTGTTCTAATTGGAAACCAAGATGGAATGATGGCTTCTATTAACTGGGTTTGATTGCTGGGTCGCTTCTGACTAACCAGTTTCTTTCGTCGGCTCCGTAGATTTTCCATTGGGTGAAGGTCTGGGCTGTTCCTAGGCTATTCCAGCAGTGGAATAGGATTATCTTGAAACTCCAAAAAAAAAGTGGTGTTATTAGCCATCAAACCTCAAAAATGCACTTTTCCCCAAAAGGTTTCCACAATTTTGGCCACTACTGTAGGTCGTATAAATCGGCTTGCAAATGAAACGGTGAAGAAGCACAATAAAAGGTAGGGTTTGTTTTTCTTCCTCAAAATAAAATCTGCTGAAGCTGTGGAGCGGTTTGTGGGGGAATACAGGTAGTCCTCGCCGCACAGTTGAGCCTGAAATTTCCGTCGCTAAGTGAGACAGGTGAGTTGTGCCCCGTTTTTTTTCCCCATCTTTCTTGCCACGATTGTTAAATGAATCGCTGGAGTTGTTAAGTTAGTCACAGGGTGGCTAAGTGACTCTGGCTCGCCCCCCTTGACTTTGCTTGTCAGGAGGTGGCAAAGGGAGATCGCGTGACCCAGGGGACACTGTGACGGTCATAAATACGAGTCAGTTGCCAAGCATCTGAACTTTATAATTCGAGGACTACCTGTATTATATTCAGCCTTTCAAAGGTTTCATAAATCAGAACTTCTGGAATTCTGTTCTGTTCTGTTCTGTTCTATTATTACTTTCATTCTATTCTTTTTCTTTCATTCTATTCTATTTCTTTCATTCTATTCTATTCTTTCTTTCATTCTATTTCTTTCATTCTATTATTTCTTTCTAATATTTCTTTCATTCCATTCTATTCTAATTCTATTCTATTATTTCTATTCTATTCTAATTCTATTATCTTTCATTCTATTTTATTCTATTATTTCTATTCTATTATTTCTTTCATTCTATTCCATTATTTCATTCATTCTATTCTATTCTATTCTAATTCTATTTTATTATTTCTATTCTATTCTAATTCTATTCAATTATCTCTTTATTCTATTCTATTCTATTGTTATTATTCTATTTCTTTCTATTCTATTGCTTCTATTCTATTCTAATTCTATTCTATTATTTCATTCTATTCTATTATTTTGTTCATTCTATTCTATTCTATTCTCTATTCTACCATTCTATTCTCTATGTTCTCTATTCTATTCTATTCTGTTCTGCTCTGTTCTGTTCTGTTCTATTCCATTCCATTCCATTCCATTCTATTTTCTATTTTCTATTTTCTATTTTCTATTTTCTATTTTCTATTTTCTATTTTCTATTCTGCAATGATTCACTTAACAACGGTGGCAAAGCAGTAGTAAAAGGAGGCAAAACGTGCTCAACAACTGCCTTGCTTACCAACGGAAACCTTTGGGCTCCGTTGTGGTCGTAAATCGAGGACTACCTGTAGACGAGGCCACCAAGTTCACCACCGCTCTCCCTGGGGAGGGAACTTCCTGTCCTCTTATCCAAATCAAATATTCCTTCGAGCCTCGAGGCCAGAGGCCAACGCTTACGCGAGGAAGTTGGCTTCCTGTCCTCCCTCCTGTTTCCCAGGCTGGCCGTGTTTATTTTGAGAGAGGTTTGTTTTTCTCAGATGTCGCATTTGGGAAACCATCTTCGAACATATGCAAGCCGTAAATTCCCCCTCCCCTTTAATTCTTCAGAATAACAGAGTTGGGAGGGACCTTGGAGGTCTTCTAGTCCAACCCCCTACTTAGGCAGGAAACCTCACACCACTTCAGATAAATGGTTCTCCAACATCTTCTTAAAAACTTCCAGTGTTGGAGCATTCACAACTTCTAGTGGCAAGTTGTTCCACTGGTTAATTGTTCTCACTGTCAGGAAATTTCTCCTTAGTTCTAGGCTGAATTTCTCCTTGATTAGTTTCCACCCACTACTTCTTATCCTGCCCTGAGAGGCTTTGGAGAATAGCTTGACTTCCTTTTCTTTGGGGCAGCCCCTCAAATATTGGAAGACTGTTATCATGTCCCTCCTAGTTGTTTTTTTCATTAAACTAGACATATCCGATTTTTTGCAGCCATTCTTTATGTTTCAACAGTAAAGCAAATCACAGTTTAGCGTGTGCAAATCCAGCCCTTGTATTCCCTGGTTAAACTCTTTATGTATAACCAAAACATCACATATTGTTATTCAGTTGTTAAGTCACGTCTGAGCATCCATGTTCCCATGGATGCATGCCAGGTCTCTTTTGTTAGCGTGTCCTGCACCTTGGTAGTACCGGGGTTTAAGGCACCCTGTTATTAAGCTGGTTATTAAGACCAGCTGCCTGCAATTACTGCAGGGTTCGAATCTCACCAAGGCTCAAGGTTGACTCAGCCTTCCATCCTTTCTAAGGTAGGTAAATTGAGGACCCGGATTGTGGGGGCAATAAGCTGACTTTGTATAAATATACAAAAGTATGAAGGCTATTGCTTAACGCATTGTAAGCTGCCCTGAGTCTCCGGAGAAGGGCGGCATATAAATCAAATAAAAAAAAAAAAAAAGAAGCAACGGATGGAAACTCATCAAGAGAGACACAGCCTGGAACGAAGGAGAAATTCCCTGACAGTTGAGAACAATTAATCAGTGGAACTACTTGCCACCAGAAGTTATGGTGGCAAGTAGTTCCACAGCATGCCAGGTCCCTTTGTTGGCGTGTCCTGCACCTGAAGGCAGGACAAAAAGCAACGGATGGAAACTCATCAAGAGAGAGACACAACCTAGAACTAAGGAGAAATTTCCTGGCAGTTGAGAGCACATTGCAAACCGTCATAAATACGAGTCAGTTGCCAAGCGTCCAAATTTTGACCACGGGGATGCTGCAACGGTCTTAAGTGTGAAATCTCCTTAAGAGGGAGCTAGAAACATGGTTTGTGTCAGCACTTCAAGCTGCATTTACTCTAGTGCTGACATAAGAAGGAGAAGCGGAGGCGTCTGGAAAGGGATGTTTGACTTTTCACCTACTTATTTTCCCTGGAGATAATATCCCCTAGGAGATGGGATGGGAGGGGGGAAATTCTTTTGAGCTGGAGTAGATTAGGGGTAGAATGACTTGGAAGATGGCCAATGAGTGCAGGGAAGTGGGGAACGGAAAGGGAGGGTTTGGGGGCTGGAAGTCGGTGTTGGCTTCGAAGGAGTCGGAGTTAGAATGTGGTGCTTAATAAATAGGAGTTTTCCTTCAAAGACTTTGTTTGAAATGCAATTTATTTGAGACGACCTCAAAACTTGACGGTTTGTTTCTCTTTACTGCTCTTTACTGCTTTTTACTGCTCTTTGATGCTCTTTGCTATTCGCTGTGTGATATTTACTGCTGGGTTTGCTACTGTTTGCAACTGTTTATCTGTATGACTACAACGACTGGTAAGAAGACTTTGTTGTTGGATTATCCCTGGACTATTGTTTTACTATCTACTACTTTATCTGTGTATGACCTGGGCTGTTTATTGGACTGTGCCTTATTACTATTTCTTGAAAGTAAACACAACTCAGTGTTATCTGTGTGTTGGCTGTGTTATTTTCCTAACTACTCTCAATCGCTTTCATGTGCACACCCTTGCTACTCAAGGGTTGCTCTGCGAATTCCTCAACAAAAACCATTATTTGTTCTCTCTGTCACAGAATACAACCAGAACCCCCCCCCCCCATTGACATGGCCATGACGCTGCGTTTGGTTTCTGTGGAACGCTGCTCACTTATGGATCATAGCGGGTGTTAATTATTTTCCACGCTCGCCTCGGTCATGTCAGTTTCCTGAATATAATCCAGATGGAATTGACGGGGAATTCCCCTGCGTTTTTTTTTTTTTTTTTTGCAAGAGTGTGATTTATGACAAACTGGTGCAAAAATGCACGCTCGTGTCTAGCAGAAGCCCCGATGAGGCCCCGATGTCAGGGTGCAAATATATGTGATTGAGTGTCAGATACATAGGGTATAGTCGATCAATCAGAATAGCGCTGGAAGGGACCCTGGAGGTCTTCTAGTCCACCCCCTCCTGCTCAAGCAGGAAACCCTATAGTATACCATTCCAGATAAACCGTTGTCCAATGTCTTCTTAAAAACTTCCAGTGATGGAGCATTCACAACCTCTGGTGGCAAGTTGTTCCACTGATTAATTGTTCTCACTGTCAGGGAATTTCTCCTCAGATCTAAGTTGCTTCTCTCCTTGATGAGTTCCCATCCGATGCTTCTTGTCCTGCCTTCAGGTGCTTTGGAGAACACAACAGAATAACTGTTGTGGTCCGCCAGCAGCCCGCGGAGCTGGCAGCGGAGTCGGACAGTGAGGAGGCTGGGGAGGAACATGGGCCAGTCCTGTAGTCTGGGGAAGGCCCGGTTGGAGGCAGAGATGGGGCCAGGGCCATCTGGGAGCGATGCACGGACTCTGGAGCCTCCAGAGTCGGACAGCAGAAAGGCAGAGGAAAAGGAGGAGCCTGTTCCTACTGCACGCATGCACAGAGCTGCCAGAAGACAAGAGCAGCTAAAGCAAAAAGGACGACTCAGGAGTAAGGCCAGGAGATGATTGGCCCCTCCCATAAGGCTTAAAAGAGCAGCAAAGGCTCTTGGGCTCTTTGTAGGAAAGCAACGTTACTAAATCTGTTTTCCAGTTGGTGTCTCTTGTTTCTGACCTTTGTGGGGCTTTGCCAAGAAAGGCCTTTGGCAGGGTGCCAAAGAAGATAAAGCTTTGTGATTAGCCTGAAGGACTTTTTCTGAAGGATTTGTTTTGGAATTAATTTGGACTAAGCTGGGAATGAAGTAATTCTCAGCCGTTATAATAAAATAGTTTTGTTTGAGACTAATTGTGTCCTGTAATGACTAAGTGAGCCTAGGTCACAACAATAACAGAGTCGGAAGGGAGCTTGGAGGTCTTCTAGTCGAACCCGCATTTATGTCAACCTTTTGACATAAATGGTGGTCCAATCTCATCTTTAAAACCTCCAGCGATGGAGCACCCACAACTTCTGGTGGCAAGCTGTTCCACTGGTTAATTGTTCTCACTGTCGGGAAATTTCTCCTTAGTTCTAGGTTGCTTCTCTCCTTGATTAGTTTCCATCCGTTGTTTCTTGACCTCTGGTGTTTTGTATTATAATTTTGGATTAACTGTCTGGAGGCCGTGCGGATCTGGATGGGGAGGAACAGGCTCAGGCTCAACGTATCCAAAACCGAGTGGCTGTGGTTTCCGATGTCCCGATATAGTCAGTTGACGCCATCACTGACTATTGGGGGTGAATCGCTGGCCCCCACGGAGAGGGCTCGCAACTTGGGCGTCCTCCTGGATTCACAGCTGTCTTTAGAAGAACACTTGACGGCCGTGACCGGGAGGAGTTTTCATCAGGTTCGCCTGATTCGCCAGTTGTGTCCCTTTCTGGATCGGGACTCCCTGCACACAGTCACTCATGCCCTCGTCACCTCCCGCCTGGACTATTGTAATGCTCTCTACATGGGGCTCCCCTTGAGGAGCACTCTGAGGCTCCAACTGGAGCAGAGTGTGGCCGCGCGGGTGGTTATGGGAGCAACACGGTGCTCCCGTGTGACACCTCTCCTGCGCGAGCTGCACTGGCTCCCGGTGGTCTTCCGGGTGCGCTTCAAGGTTTTGGTTACCACCTTTAGAGCGCTCCATGGCTTAGGACCTGGCTACTTACGGGACCGCCTACTACCACAAACAGCCTCCCACCGGCCGGTACGCTCTCACAGAGAGGGGCTCCTCCGGGTGCCGTCGGCCAAGCAGTGTTGACTGGCGGCCCCCAGGGGGAGGGCCTTCTCTGTGGGGGCACCTACTATCTGGAACGAGCTCCCCCCGGAGATACGGAGGATCCCAGATCTGCGCACTTTCCGCCGTGCTCTTAAGATCCTCCTATTCCAGCAAGCCGGCCTGGCTTAATTTTCTCCCTTTTCTTTTTAAATTTTTAAACTGAAATTTTAATTTGTTTTAAATTATTGGGATTTTTAATTGTCTTGGGCTAAATTATTTAATTTGGTTTTAAATTGTGTCTAACTTTTGTATTTATGTATTTTATTCTGTGCCTGTTCACCGCCCTGAGTCCTTCGGGAGTAGGGCGGTATATAAATTTAATAAATAAAATGAAATTTAAAAAAAATTAATGCCTTCTTTGTGGCAGCCCCTCAAATACTGGAAGTCTGCTCTCAGGTCCCCCTTATTCCTTCTTTTCTCTAGACTGGCCATACCCAATTCCTACAACCATTCTTCATACATTCCTGTTATTTAACCTTTGACATCAGCATTTGCATTACATCTCTTGCACTCCCAGCAAAATAATCTGCAGCTGCGATTCTCAAAACTCAGCGACTTTTAAGATGGGTGGACTTCAACTCCCAGAATTCCCCAACTGTGCTGTTCTGAACATCACAGTTGAAGCTTTTACTTCTTTTCCGTTGGCTGTTCCGATGTTGATTCAGTTTCCTGATGATCAAATGATTTTATATCTCCCTTCCCTCCCCTTAAAGAGACAGACTAGAATACAATGGCAATAGCACTTAGACTTATATACTGCTTCACGACGCTTTCCAGCCCTCTCTAAGCAGTTTACAGAGTCAGCATCTTTTCCCCAACAATCTGGGTCCTCATTTTACCCACCTCGGAAGGATGGAAGGCTGAGTCAACCTGAAACCGGTCAGACTTGAACTCCTGGCAGTGGGGCAGAGTTAACGTGCAATACTGCATTCTAACTACCACGGTTCCTTCCTTCCTTCCTCCCTTCTTCCCTTCCCCCCTTCCTCCCTCCCTCCCTCCCTTCCTCCTTTCCCCTTCCCCTTCCCCTTCCTCCCTCCTTCCCTCTCTAAGCAGTTTACAAGGGCAACATATTTGGCCCCAACAATCTGAGTCCTCATTTTACCCACCTCGGAAGGATGGAAGGCTGAGTCAACCTGAAATTGGTCAGAATCGAACTTCTGGCAATACTGCATTTTAACCACCACGGTTCCTTCTTTCTTTCTTTCCTTCCTTCCTTCCTTCCTTCCTTCCTTCCTTCCTTCCTTCGTTCCTTCGTTCCTTCGTTCCTTCGTTCCTTCGTTCCTTCCCCTTCCCCTTCCCCTTCCCCTTCCCCTTCCTTCCTTCCTTTCCCTTCCTTCCTTCCTCCCTCCCTCCCTCCCTCCCTCCCTCCCTCTCTAAGCAGTTTACAAGGCCAGCATATTTGGCCCCAACAATCTGCGTCCTCATTTTACCGACCTCGGAAGGATGGAAGGCTGAGTCAACCTGAAACCGGTCAGAATCGAACTCCTGGCAGTGGGTAGAGTTAACCTGCAATACTGCATTCTACCATGGTTCCTTCCTTCCTTCCTTCCTTCCTTCCTTCCTTCCTTCCTTCCTTCCTTCCTCCCTCCCTCCCTCCCTCCCTCCCTCCTTCCCTCCCTCCCTCTCTCCCTCCCTCTCTAAGCAGTTTACAAGGGCATCATATTTGGCCCCAACAATCTGCGTCCCCATTTTACCAACCTCGGAAGGATGGAAGGCTGAGTCAATCTTGAGCCGGTCAGAATCGAACTCCTGGGGTGAAAGTGAGTTAGCCTGAAATCCTGCATTCTAACCACTGCGCCACCACGGTTCACGAGGAATACAGCTAGTCCTCGACTTACAACAGTTCATTTAGTGACCCAAGTTACAACAGCACTGAAAAAAAGTGACTTAGGACCGTTTCTCACACTTACGACCATCGCAACAGCTGCGTGGTCACAAGATCCAAAAATCAGTTGCTTGGCAACTGGCTCATATTTATGACGGTTGCAGTGTCCTGGGGTCATTTTTCAGTGCCGTTGTAACTTCGAATAGTCCCTAAATGAACTGCTGTAAGACGAGGACTACCTGTAGATAAATTTGGGATAGAAACAAACACCAATTGAATCTATTCATCTGACTCATTAAGGAAAACAGTCCTGACTCAATTGTTGTGGCCCGTCAGCGGCCTGTGCAGCTAGTAGCTGATTCCGACAGCGAGGAGGCTGGTGTGGTGCTGCGCCATCAGCCTGTGCAGCTTGCACTCGAGTCAGACAGTGAGGAGGCTGGAGAAGATGTGGTGCCAGAGGCGGGGACTCAGCCAGGGCCTTCAGAACCTCCAGAAGCTCCTTTAAGTGAAGAGGATGAAGAGGAGGAGCCTTTTCTCGATGCACGAGCGCGCAGAGCTGCCAAAAGGCAGGAGTGGCTCCTCAGGAGGAGGTCTCCTCGAGAGTAAGGCTTGGGGCTACTTGGCCACTCCCTTAGCCTATTTAAGGAGGAACGCTGACTAAAACAATTTGCAGGGAACAACTTCGTTCACATACCTTCGTGTCTTGTCTTGCTTATCTTATCAGCTTCCTGCAAATTGCTTCTGGGCATTCTGCCAACCACAGTAAGCTTTCAGTATTATTCTTTGAATTCTTGGCGGCAGTTAATGCAGTTAATTAACAGCCGTTGTTGTAAAAAACTGGTTTGTTTAGTAAACTAAGATTTGAACGGACTTGGTGTGCGCTGCATTCTTTGGGGTCCGTAGCTGGGGCAGAACATCAATACTCACATCTCACACTGAACCAACCCCCAACCTCAGTTCTCACTTACCCCATTAAACCACCATCGTCATCCATTGACTACCTTAAGCCCTCAAAGATAGCTTCAGATCCTCCATCAAAAAAAACTAGCACCGGAATGACTCACAATTCCGACATACCAAAAGTCCCATCTTTTTCCAAACACAACAAAATAAAATGACGTTGTAAAAAAGAGATTATTTGTCCCAGAACAGAGATTACTGGGTCTCTCTTACAACGCATCTTGCCCAGTTATTATCTCCCCCACCCCTCCAAAAACTGGTTTTCACACAAGATGATTCAGAAGAGGATGAAAAATGGCAGTCCTTCGCCAAATTTAGAACTCAAAACCACCCCTTTCTGGACAAATGTGAGCCATGCCAAAAATCCCCAATGCATGAATTTCCAAGATTACGAAAACGACGCTGTTAAAAGGAAGCCGGGAAGATGAATTTAAAACCGTGCATGTATTTTGCAAATTCTGCCGTTCGCAGGGTAGTTGTGTCGATGCCTCGGGCCGAACTGGGATTGTGGTTAGGCATTAAGCTAGGATGTGAAGCCAGTCCCTAGGATTAAACCGTATGGAATCGGTTATCGTTGTGTGACCAGAGCTAATTAGGATTTTAGAACAAAACAGAACAGAATAACAGAGTTGGAAGGGACCTTGGAGGTCTTCTAGTCCAACCCCCTGCTTAGGCAAGTGACCCTATACCCGTGATGGCGAACCTATGGCACAGGTGGCACGTGTAGCCATATCGGTGGGCACGCGAGCTCAGCTCTGGTGCACATGCCCATACCAGCCAGCTGATTTTCAGGCCTTCTGGGCCTACCAGAAGTAGGGAAATAGGCTGATTCCTGCCTCTGTAGGATTTCGGGGGTGAGGGGGGTGGGGAAGGCCCGTTTTTCTCTTTTCCCATCCTCCAGAGTCTTTCTAGGAGTCTGGGGAGGCCTCCAGAGGGCCTCTGGGGGAAGAAGGCTGTTTTCGTCCTCCCCAGACTCCTAGAAAGGCTCTGGAGGCTGGGGAGAGCAAAAAACAGGCCTACCGTGCCATTGCGTGCCAGGAGCGGAGGGAGCGGGAGGCACGCGATGGCAAAAAGGTTCGCCATCACTGCCCTATACCATTTCAGACAAATAACAGAGTTGGAAGGGACCTTGGAGGTCTTCTAGTCCAACCCCTTGCTTAGGCAGGAAAACCCTACACCGCTTCAGACAAATGGTTGTCCAATCTCTTCTTAAAAACTTCCAGTGTTGGAGCATTTGCAACTTCTGGAGGCAAGTTGTTCCACTAATGATTGTCCATAATTCATAATTCCAGAAAAAAGAAGAGCCTGTAGTACAGTGGACTAAAGCACTGTTATTAACATCTGCTTCTTGCAATTACTGCAAATCTCACCAGGCTCAAGGTTGACTCAGCCTTCCATCCTTTCAAAGGTAGGTGAAATGAGGACCCAGATTGTGCAATAAAGTGACTTTGTATAAATATACAAAAGTACGAAGGCTATTGCTTAATGCATTGTAAGCCGCCCTGAGTCTCCGGAGAAGGGCGGCATATAAATTAAAGCAAAAAAAAAAAGTGTGAAATTGGGCAAAACCAACTCAGTTTAGCCACTTCCTTCAACAGCCTGAAATGAGGCAGATTTTTCAAATATGAAAAAAGAGAGAATAGGTCACACTTGGAGAGCTGGAGGGCAGTAATAACCTTTGATATTAATTGTAGACAGAAATTTAGGCTAATTTCTCGGTCTTTTATACAGCTATGAATCATGGAGAGATGATATCAAGGAAGAAATTCTCCAGACTTTAATTCTCAGAGGCTTGCAACTGGCAAAACTCCCAAGGATCATAAAAGTAATCATCAGAAACTTCACATAAATTTTAAGATGCAAAGAACGGCTTTGGACTGGATTCAGCCAAGTCCGAGGAAAGTTTTTCCTAAGTCAAACTGCAGCATGGAGAGGGAAGAATTTGGCTGGAGAAGCATTACAACTGGGGTTAGAAACATTAACGCTTTAATGTCTGTGGAGATTCTTTGTCATTCAGGTCATGGTTGTCCCAAAGGTGCGTTTTCAAATGGCAACTCGACTTTCTTGGGTTTTTTTTTTTTAAGATGTTTTCTTTTATATACACCGAGAGCGTATGCACCAAGACAAATTCCTTGTGTGTCCAATCACACTTGGCCAATAAAGAATTCTATTCTATTCTATTCTCATCTAAAAAGCTTCTTTAGCTCTGAGCTGAAGAAACTTCTTGGATGAATAGAATAACAGAGTCGGAAGGGACCTTGGAGGTCTTCTAGTCCAACCCCCTACTTAGGCAGGAAACCCTACACACTCCAGACAAAGGGTTATCCAACATCTTCTTAAAAATCTCCAGTGTTGGAACATTCACAACTTCTGGTGGCAAGTTGTTCCATTGGTTAATTGTTCCAACTGTCAGGAAATTCCTCCTTAGTTCTAAGTTGCTTCTCTCCTTGATTAGTTTCCATCCGTTGCTTCTTGTCCTGCCCTCAGGTGCTTTGGAGAATAGCTTGGCTCCCTCTTTTTGGGGGCAGCCCCTGAGATATTGGAAGACTGCTATCATGTCTCCCCTGGTCCTTCTCTTCATTAAACTCCTGCAACTGTTCTTCATATGTTTTAGCCTCCAGTCCCCTCATCCACTTTGTTGCTCTTCTCTGCACTCTTTCTAGAGTCTCCACATCTTTTTTACAAAATGGCGTCCAAAATTGGATGCAGGATTCCAAGTGTGGCCTTATAGGTATGAAGGTATGAATACTTCACGTGATCTTGATTCTGTCCCTCTGTTGATGCAGCCTAGAACTGTGTTGGCTTTTTTGGCAGCTGCTGCACACGGCTGGCTCCTATTTAAACAGTTGTCCACTAGGACTCCAAGATCCCTCTCACAATTACTACTATTGAGCAAGGAACGAGAAGCAAAACATCTTCAAATAAAACTGGAAAGTCCAGTTGCCTTTTGAAAAAGCACTTTTGGGACATTAATGCTTTAACTGTAATGTAGAGTTTTGAATTTATTATTATTTTTAAAATGTGTCCAGTTAGCTGAGACCCTAGAAAGAGCTCACAGCAGAACCAGAAAAAGAAGGGATCTGGAGGCTAAATTTTATGATGAATGGTTAAGGGAATTAGATTATATCTAGTCTAGCAAAGAGAAGAATTAGGGGTGACATCATAATTGTCTTCCAATACTTGGGGGGCAGTCCAGTGGTGGGGTTCAAAAACTTTTACTACTGGTTCTGTGGGTGTGGCTTGGTGGGCGTGGCTTGGGAAGGATACTATAAAATCTCCATTCCCACCCCACTCCAGGGGAAGGATGCTGCAAAATCCCCATTTCCTCCCAATCAGCTGGGACTCGGGAGGCAGAGAGTCGATGGGGGCGGGGCCAGTCAGAGGTGGTATTTACCGGTTCTCCGAACTACTCAAAATTTCCGCTACCGGTTCTCCAGAACTGGTCAGAACCTGCTGAAACCCACCTCTGGAGAAGTCACAGAGATGTGGGGGGTTGACTTATTCTCCAAAGCTCCAGGACAAAAAGCAACAGAGGGAAACTTAACAAGGAGAGATCCAACCTAGAACTTAAGAGAAATTTCCTGACAGTGAGAACAATCAACCAATGGAGTAGCTTGCCTCCTGCAACTATGGGTGCTCCATCGCTGGAGATTTTCAAGAAAAGATTGGTCGGTCATTTCTCCAGGATGGTCCCAAGGACTCCTGCCTTGGGCAAGGGGTTGGACTAGAACAGGGGTCAGCAACCTGTGTGGCTCTTTCACCCCTCTGCTGCAGCTCCCTGTCACTCAAAATATGTGTCACACCTGCGCAACACCTGCCGGCACGCGATTTATTGAGCTTTCCAACCCCCGGTATGCCAACCACGGATAAATCCAAGAAAAGAAAAGTTTCAGAAGAAAACAGAACGTTTAATTCATCTGCATAAGCTAGTTTTGGGGCCGCTCAAGAAATAGTCAGGCACGGGAAGGGTTTTTGTGGCTCCCGGAGTTTTCTTTTGTGTGGGAAATGGGTCCAAATGGCTCTTTGAGTGTTTAGCTTGCAGACCCCTGGACTAGAAGATCTCCGAGGTCCCTTCCAGCATGTATGATTCTAGTTTTGGTCTGCCCAATGGCTGACATGCCAGAGCTTTCTTTACAAAGGGAGTAAAAAATACTCCTGAGGAGAAATGAGGATTACGACTGATGCGACACCAAGCAAAGTCCATTTATGGTCAATTGGTTGGAATGGAAAGCATGCCGCTCAAGAGGAGATCTTTAGTTATCTGTAAAGATGGGACTCATGGCCCCTGAAAACCTCTTTAATCTTTGCGGTGTTTCTCAAAGTAGTCATCTACCACAGGAAATTAGACCTGTGTCGAGTTTCAAGGCTGTAAAACGTTATCCTTCCATTCTTCTAAGCAAACTAAGCCAAGTGATCATCCAGGTAAATTAATCTTTGGCCACTCTGGGTAGGTGCTGAGCAGGGTGCTTGAAGTAAACAATGTGTCAGAATAACAAGAGTTGCAAGGGACCTTCGAGGTTGTCTAGTCCAACCCCCTGCTCAAGCAGGAACCCCTTATATCAATTCAGACAAATGGCTGTCTGGTCTTTTCTTAAATACCTCCAGTGATGGAGCATCCACAACTTCTGGAGGCAAACCCTTACCTAGTTTGGTTATAAAACTTCTGCAAGAAAACCACCAAACTCAGAAAGCACCAAGAACCACACAGTCCTCCTCCTCCTCCTCCTCCTCCTCCTCCTCCTCCTCCTCCTCCTCCTCCTCCTCCTCCTCCTCCTCCTCCTGATCTCATCCTCCACAAACCCTACTCCCTACTGTTGTAGAATGAAGGGACCAAACAACATTCCTGGGTCAGCCAGAGACAGTTTTATTGCGCAAGGTTCAGAGCCAGATTTGTACCTGAAGCTTTGAACAAGGAAAGAGCTCTGATACAACTGTTTTTATACATTTCTAAGACAAAGGATTCGGTGAGATCATGCATTTTCCATATATGGTTAACATGAGATCATACATTCTCCATATATGGCTAACACACACCTGTCATGTGATAATTGACACACTTCCTAATTACTAAACCATTAGTAAACCATTATTTTTAGTTTATAAGATTATCTTAGTTTAGACAACCTTCCTTAAATGCTTGCTAATGGGAAATTTACTGCTGTCCTTGGGTAAATTTATTGGATTAAGTAACTCTTTGTAACATATATATCCTTGTGTCATTCACAGTGAGGTCACTCAGATGTTTTCCATATGGCTGTCCTTCCGTGACATCTAGGTCTCATCAGAAGATATGTTACCACTTAATGGGGTTTAGCTGATTTTTAATATAATCTCCAAGCAAGCACTTTTCTATCTTATAATAATGTGAATAGAGAGGGTCCTTTAGAGTTCATGTAGCTGACTCTGTATGATTCCTTCTTTTATCCACATTACTACTAGCACTGAGAATGTTACCCAGTTGGGTCATGAAATGTCTGCAGAAAAACCACCAAGCTCAGAAAGCACCAAGGACCTCACAGTCCTCTTCCTCCTCCTCTTCCTCCCTTCCTCCTTCTCCACAATCCACCCTCCCTTCTAGCACTGATGGTGTTACCTAGTTTGGGTAATGAAATGTTTGCCAGAAAACACCCCAGCTTAGAGAGCAGCCAGGACCTCTCTCAACTGAGTGGATTGATTTTTTTAAAAAAAAAATGGAATTGGAAAATCAAATCGGATCATAGCTGATTCTCTGATTCACATCACCATACCGTTAAATGCCCTGGAAGTTATTTATTTATTTATTTATTTATTTGTTCAACTTGTGTGCCGCCTTTCTCCGAAGACTCAAGGCGCGCTTAAGACTTTTTTATTTCATCAAACTGGCCTGGCCTGAATCTTCTCCCCTTTTTAAATGTAAATTTTAATTTGTTTTTAAATTATGGGGTATTTTAAATTCAGCCAAATTATTTCATTCGTTTTTAATTTATTTTAAATTTTGGTATTTATGTGTTTTATCTTGTGGCTGTGCACCGCCCTGAGTCCTTCGGGAGAAGGGCGGTATAGAAATTTAATAAAATAAAATAAAATAAAATAAATTCACACCATTCATGGCCGGATCTCGCCAGATCGCAACAGCAATCTTCCGGAAAAGCCAGGTCTTCACCGTTTTTCGGAAGGCCAATAGGATGGGGATCATCTGGATCTCAGGAGGTAACTGGTTCCATCCATTTTAATGGACTTTAAATCAAACTTATTTTAGGAAAAAAAAAAGGATTCCCTCGACTTCTCTTCCTCCCTCCCTCCCTCCCTCCTTCCCTCTCTCTCTCTCTCTCTCTCTCTCTCTCTCTCTCTCTCTCTCTCTCACTCACTCACTCTTTTCCTGTCTCTCTTTTGGATCTACCCATCCCAGGATCTGAGCAAAGTTCCGAGGTTGCCAAAAGACTCAACCGATTTCGCATAAATCTTTTAGTAATAGCATGACTTCATTCTAAAAATACCGTGATATCAACTGGCTCATTGACCGCTGGCACGAAGCTCACTGTAATACCGATTCCCTTCCCAAGTTGCACACATTCTAGTCACAAACCGGCATGGATTTTGCTCCCGGGGGTCTGTTTTTAATTTATGGGATGTCTAGAAGCATTAGCAAAGGCTTTCCAGATTGCTCAGCTTTCCTGTCTGACTCAGGGGGTGTTCCAGAGTTAGAATATGGACGCTGATGACAAACAGCCCCCCCTTAAAAGACTGTCTTGTAGCTTGGGGGTCAAGAGGAGTTGGGAATGCCCAGCCAGAAATAAAATTGGGCTTTGTTCAGAGGTGATTAAAGCAGCTCTTTTGCCCAATTAAGTGTACAATAACAAAATGGGTCTCCAGGTCCTAAGAGATGAATGACTCCAGTGGTGGGTTTCAGATTTTTTTACTACCGGTTCTGTGGGTGTGGCTTGGTGGGCGTGGCATGGCTTGGTGGGCGTGGCTTGGTGGCCATGGCAGGGGAAAGATACTGTAAAATCTCCATTCCCACCCCACTCCAGGGGAAGGATACTGTAAAATCTCCATTCCCTCCCCAATCCAGGGGAAGGAGTAAAATCTCCATTCCCTCCCCAATCCAGGGGAAGGATACTGTAAAATCTCCATTCCCTCCCCAATCCAGGGGAAGGATACTGTAAAATCTCCATTTCTTCCCCACTCCAGGGGAAGGATACTGTAAAGTCTCCATTCCCTCCCCAATCCAGGGGAAGGTTACTGTAAAATCCCCATTTCCTCCTCACTCCAGGGGAAGGATACTGTAAAATCCCCATTCCCTCCCCAATCCAGGGGAAGGATACTGTAAAATCCCCATTTCCTCCCCAATCCAGAGGAAGGTTACTGCAAAATCCCCATTTCTTCCCGATCAGCTGGGACTTGGGAGGCAGAGAATAAATATGGGCGGAGCCAGTCAGAATTTTTACTACCGGTTCTCCGAGCTACTCAAAATTTCCGCAACCGGTTCTCCAGAACTGGTCAAAACCTGCTGAAACCCACCTCTGGATGACTCCATTACTTTTAGCAATAGCAATAGCCCTTAGACTTATAGACCGCTTCACAGTGCTTTTACAGCCCTCTCTAAGCTGTTTACAGAGTCAGCCTCTTGCCCCCAACAACAATCTGGGTCCTCGTTGGACCCACCTTGGAAAGGATAGAAGGCTGAGTCAACCTGGAGCCGGTGAGAATCGAACTCCTCGCAGTCGGCAGAATTAGCCTGCAATACTTCATTCTGACCACTGTGTCACCATGGCTACTTTTGATAGCAGCAGTCATGGAATTCTTCTGCACTGTCTCTGGGGAGGGATCTTGAAGGTCTTCTAGTCCAACCCCTTACTCAAGCAGGAGACCTTATATCAATTCAGACAAATGCTGTCCCGACACTTCTGGAAAACCTCCAAGGATGAAGCACTCACAACTTCCAGAAGCAAGCAGTTCCACTGGTTAATTGTTCTAAACGTCAGGAAATTTCTCCTTAGTTCTAAGTTGCTTCTCTCCTTGATGAGTTTCCACCCATTGCTTCTTGTCCTGCCCTCAGGTGCTTTGGAGAAGAGCTTGACTCCTTTTTCTTTGGGGCAGCCCCTGAGATATTGGAAGACTGCTATCATGTCTCCTCTAGTCCTTCTTTTCATCAAACTAGACATACCCAGTTCCTGCAACCGTTCTTTGTATGTTTTAGCCTCCAGTCCCCTCATCCTCTTTGTTGCTCTTCTCTGCACTCTTTCCAGAGTCTCCACATCTTTTTTTTACAAAATGGCGTCCAAAATTAGATGCAGGATTCCAAGTGTGGCCTTACCAAGGCCTTATAAAGTGGTATTAACACTTCACATGATCTTGATTCTCTCCCTCTGTTGATGCAGCCTAAAACTGGGTTGGCTTTTTTGGCAGCTACCGCACACAGCTGGCTCATATTGAAGCGATTAAATATATGTGGTACCTCGCTCAATAGTAGTAACTGTGAGAGGGATCTTGGAGTCTTAGTGGACAACCATTTAGATAGGAGCCAGCTGTGCGCAGCAGCTGTCAAAAAAGCCAACACAGTTCTAGGCTGCATCAACAGAGGGACAGAATCAAGATCACGTGAAGTATTAATACCACTTTATAATGCCTTGGTAAGGCCACACTTGGAATCCTGCATCCAATTTTGGACGCCATTTTGTAAAAAAGATGTGGAGACTCTGGAAAGAGTGCAGAGAAGAGCAACCAAGAGGATTAAGGGACTGGAGGCTAAAACATATGAAGAACGGTTGCAGGAACTGGGTGTGTCTAGTTTAATGAAAAGGGGAGACAGGATAGCAGACTTCCAATATCTCAGGGGCTGCCCCAAAGAAGAGGGAGTCAAGCTATTCTCCAAAGCACCAGAAGACAAGACAAAAATGGATGGAAACTAATCAAGGAGAGAAACAACCTAGAACTAAGGAGAAATTTCCTGACAGTGAGAACAATTCATCAGTGGAACAATTTGCCTCCAGAAGTTGTGAATGCTCCAACACTGGACGTTTTTAAGAAGATGTTGGGTAACCATTTGTCTGAAGTGGTGTAGTGTAAGGTTTCCTGCCTAAGCAGGGGGTTGGACTAGAAGACCTCCAGGGTCCCTTCCGTTATTCTATCTAATCTATTCTAAAGAAGGGAGGGAGGGAGGGAGGGAGGGAGGGAGGGAAGGAAGGAAGGGAAGGAAGGAAGGAAGGAAGGAAGGAAGGAAGGAAGGGAAGGAAGGAAGGAAGGAAGGAAGGAAGGAAGGAAAAGGGACCGCAAGGGCAGGACAAGAAGCAATGGATGGAAACTAATCAAGGAGAGAAGCCACCTAGAACTAAGGAGAAATTTCCTGACAGTGAGAACAATTAATCAGTGGAACTACTTGCCACCAGAAGTTGTGAATTCTCCAACACTGGACGTTTTTAAGAAGATGTTGGATAACCGTTTGTCTGAAGTGGTGTAAGGTTTCCTGCCTAAGCAGGGGGTTGGACTAGAAGACCTCCAAGGGTCCCTCTGTTATTCTGTTCTGATTGTCCACTAGGACTCCAAGATCCCTCTCAGTTACTATTATTGAGCCAGGTACCGCCAATCCTATACCTGTTGCATTTGGTTTTTCTTGCCTAAATCCAAAACTTTATTTTTCTCATTACTGAATTTCGTTTTGTTAGATAGTCATTCTCAGGGACCGGGATATGTGTATCCAAAAAGTAAACCGCCAATAATTGACTGCATGGGTTGTTGAACCCATGACGTAGTAGAATTTCACAATCACTCCTCCTACTATTAGTCCCGGCGTTCCAAATTCCTTTTTAAAGAGCACAAGATTTTCAGCGAAATTCTCACTGAGATATGAAGTATTTGGATGAGCCAAGGGTGGTTGTGAATGGGAGGCCATCCTGCCCTCCTCGACTCAGCCCTCAGTTCTCTGCACATGCTCAGGTGACCTCAAGCCTCCCTCGCTGTCAACAGGAAAACCATGAAAATCAACAGTAGGAAAAGGAATCGCAATCACGCTGCGGTATTCGCATTTTTGGTTTTAAAGTTTGTAAGCAGCTCGTGTGGGTTGTATATCTATGCTGAAAATAAATTTAAAAAACAAACAATGAAACTATTATCAAATCCGAGGTTTTGTGGCTTTAGGTGGCTTTCGGCAGCCTCGATGGTCAGAAAACCTTGGAATGTTTAATTCAGGTTCGATTCAACGGGAAGAGAATGAATCCATGGAATTATAGAATTGAAAAAGCCATTCAGGCCTCCTGACTTTAATCTCCCATTGAGTGTTGGAATCTATATTTATTTATTTATTTGTCTTATTTATTGCCAAAATGGAGACAGTCCTTGACTTACAACAGTAAATTTAGTGGCCATTCAAAGTTAAAACGGCGCTGCAATAAGTGACTTATGACTATTTTTCACAGTTATTACCATTACTTCTTTCTTTCTTTCTTCCTTCCTTCCTCTTCCCCATTCTCCTCCCTCCCTCCCTCCCTTCCATTTTTCCTTCCTTCCCCTTTCCTTCTCTTCCTCCCTCCCTCTCTCCTTTCTTTTCTGTCTCCTATCATCCCCTCCCTCCCTCCCTCTTTCCTTCCTTCCTTCCTTCGTCCCTCCCTCCCATCCTTCCTTCTTCCCCATTCTCCTTTCTTCCTTCTTCTTCCCCATTCTCCTTCCTTCCCCATTCTCCTTTCTTCCTTCTTCCCCATTCTCCTCCCTCCCTCCCTCCCTCCCTTCCTTCCTTCTTCCCCATTCTCCTTCCTTCCTCTTCCCCATTCTCCTTCCTTCCTCTTCCCCATTCTCCTTCCTTCCCCATTCTCCTTTCTTCCTTCTTCTTCCCCATTCTCCTTCCTTCCCCATTCTCCTTCCTTCCTTCTTCCCCATTCTCCTCCCTCCCTCCCTCCCTCCCTTCCTTCCTTCTTCCCCATTCTCCTTCCTTCCTCTTCCCCATTCTCCTTCCTTCCTTCCCCTCTCCCTCCCTTCCATTTTTCCTTCCTTCCCCTTTCCTTCTCTTTCTTCCTCCCTCTCTTCTTTTCTGTCTCCTATCATCCCCTCCCTCCCTCTTTCCTTCCCCCTCCCTCCCTCCCATCCTTCCTTCCTTCTTCCCCATTCTCCTTCCTTCCTTTTTCTTCCCCATTCTCCTTCCTTCCTTCCCCTCTCCCTCCCTTCCATTTTTCCTTTCTTCCCCTTTCCTTCTCTTCCTCCCTCCCTCCCTTCTTTTCTCTGTCTCCTATCATCCCCTCCCTCCCTCCCTCCCTCTTTCTTTCTTTCTTTCTTTCTTTCTTTCTTTCTTTCTTTCTTTCTTTCTTTCTTTCTTTCTTTCTTTCTTCTTCCTGGATAGTAGCATCTGGTCTTACTTTCTTTTTTTTAAAAAAAAATGAAAGGAATATCAAATTCCACCATTCAACTTGTGTTCCTCTTTAGTCATCCAGCACAGGGAGCCGACACAGCAGCCCCCACCCATGAAGAGTTCCTTCCCAGAAAAATTCTCCTTTGTGGTGGCTTTAGAGCTGTACGCAGTCTTTAATTTTAAAAGCACAATATGAGAGGCCTCCAATGGTTAGAGATGATGAAGACCCCAGTTAGTGGGGCAGTGAATCACAGAAAGTGAGACCAGGGACATACAGGTGCTCCTCGACTTACGACCGCCACTGAGGCCAAAATTTGCATTGCAAAGTGAGACAGATGCTCCATGAGTTTTTGCCCCATTTTGCGACCTTTCTTGCCTCGATTGTTAAGTGAATCACTGCAGTTGTTAAGTGAGTAACACGGCTGTTAAGTGAATCTGGCTTCCCCATTGATCTTGCTTGTCAGAAGGTCGCAAAAGGGGATCCCTCGACCCCGGGAATTGCAACCGTCATAAATACGAGTCAGAGTCCCAAGTGTCTGAATTT
Source organism: Pantherophis guttatus (assembly GCF_059756535.1). NCBI lineage: Eukaryota > Metazoa > Chordata > Lepidosauria > Squamata > Colubridae > Pantherophis > Pantherophis guttatus. The sequence goes on along the minus strand of NC_142067.1, from coordinate 4,259,033 downwards.
TGATCGCACGACCATGGAGATACTGCAATGGTCGTAAGGGTGAAAAATGGTCATAAGTCACTTTTTTCAGTGCTGTTGTAACTTTGAATGGTGACTACTGGAAATTTAGGGCTCAGTTTTGGTTGCAAGATGCGGACAATTGAGGACTACCTATGTAGATAGTCCTCGACTTATGGCCATGTGTTTAGTTACCGTTCGAAGTTATGACAGAGCTGGGGGAAAAAAGGGACTGACAACCCATCCTCGCACTTATGACCATGGTCACATGATTGCAATTCAGAAGCTTGGCATCCGGCATGTATTTATGACGGTTGCAGTGTCTCGGGGTCATTGTAAAAGCTACCGTATTTGCAACCTTCCCCAGCCGGCTTTTGACAAGCAAAATCTATGAGGAAAGTCGGATTCAGTTAATTCTTGCATGATTTGCTTAATGACCCTGTGGCTGGCTGGGGAATGCTGGGAATTGTTACACAGATACAGATTAACAGACTTGGAAGGGACCTTGGAGGTCATCTAGTCCAACCCCCTGCCGAAACAGGAGACTCTGCCTACACCATTTCTGACAGATGACAGCCCAGCCTCTTCTTGAAAGTCTCCAGGGATGAAGCTCCCACAACTTCTGAGGGCAACTTTTCCTCCATGGGTTGATTGTTCTCACTGTCGGAAAATTCCTCCTTATTTCCAGGTTGAATCTCTCCTTGTTCAGTTTCCATTCATTATTCCTTGTCTGGCCTTCAGGTGCCTTGGGAAAATAGCTTGACCCCCTTCCTCCTCTCTGTGGCAGCCCCTCAAATAATATTGGAAGATGCTCTCCTGTCTCCCCTGGTCCTTCTCTTCACTAGACTAGCCATGCCCAGTTCCTGCAACCGTTCATCGTATGTTTGAGCCTCCAGTCCCCTCATCATCCTGGTTGCTCTTCTCTGCACTCTTTCTAGAGTCTCAACATCCTTTTTTATAGTGTGGTGACCAAAACTGGATGCATTACTCTAGGTGTGGCCTTACTAAGGCTTTACAGAGTGGTATTAGTACCTCCCTTGATCTTGATTGTATCCCTCTGTTAATGCAGTTTAGGATTGCGTTGGCTTTTTTAGCTGCTGCTGCACACTGCTGACTCATATTTAGCTGGTTGTCCACTAAGACTCCAAGATCCCTCTCACAGCTACTGCTAGTAAGCCTGGTTTACTATATGGGTACTTTAGGTTTTTCTGGCCTAAGTGTAAGACTTTACTTTTCTCTACGTTGAATTTCATTTTGTTAGATAGGGCCCAGTGTTCAGATCTGCCAAGATCCATCTGGATCTTGAGCCAACTTCTAGGGTGCTGGCTATTCCTGCCAGCTTAGTATCATCTGCAAATTTGATAAGTTCCTCTTCTATTCCTTCATCTAAGTCGTTTATGAAGATATTGAAGAGTACTGGGCCTAAGACGGAACCTTGTGGTATTGAAGTCCACAGATCTTAAATTTGCCAAGGTGCTTCGTCGCTGAAGGTTTTTAGGAAGAGACAGGACAGCCACCTGTCTGGTAAGGTATAGGGTCTCCTCCTTAGCAGGGGGTTGGACTAGAAGGCCTCCAAAGTCCCTTCCAGCTTATTCTATTCTATTCTATTCTATTCTATTCTATTCTATTCTATTCTATTCTATTCTATTCTATTCTATTCTATTCTATTCTATTCTATTTATTTATTCTATTCTATTCCATTGCATTCCATTGCATTCCATTCCATTCCATTCCATTCCATTAATTCTATTCTATTCTATTCTATTCTATTCTATTCTATTCTATTCTATTCCATTCCATTCCATTAATTCTATTCTATTCTATTCTATTCTATTCTATTCTATTCTATTCTATTCTATTCTATTCTATTCTATTCTATTCCATTCCATTCCATTCCATTCCATTCCATTAATTCTATTCTATTCTATTCTATTCTATTCTATTCTATTCTATTCTATTCTATTCTATTCCATTCCATTCTATTCTATTCCATTCCATTCCATTCCATTCCATTCCATTCCATTCCATTCTATTCTATTCTATTCTATTCTATTCTATTCTATTCTATTCTATTCTATTCTATATTATTCTACTCTACTCTACTCTACTCTACCTGTCTGGTATGGATAGAGTCTCCTGCTTGAGTAGGGGGTTGGACTAGAAGAGCTCCAAGGTCCCTTCCAGATCTATTCTAATTGAAGGTTGGAAAATAACCCAGCTGGCTACCTTTCCTTTTAGTTGAAACTTTTTAAAAAAACAAACAAACATTTTTTGCTGCCGGCATACTTCTTCCCCGAAAGGACAATAGTTACCACGTGTTTCTGGTTTTATGTCCAGCCACAGTTACGTCCTGTTTGTTGAGGAACAATAGCTGAATGGCAGGCCAAAAATATTGTCTTTGTTGGGCCCAGCTCCAAAGTCTACTTTGCTCTTCCAGAGATGTTTTTTTATTCAACAGACAGTACGAGTGACTCAAACTTTTGTGTTCTCTTGAGAAATGCTCGAGGCAGACGGGCGACTAATTTATTCCAGGGAAATCTGCAGAATTTGCTTTGTAATTTAGTTTCTTGGGAAAATGAAATGCATGACTATGGTTATTCTTATACGGGCCCACCTACTGATTTTGCAAAACCCAGATGGGATTTTAATCTGCACTGGACAAAAATGATTTAAATGAGGCTGATGAGTTGCAGATGCCACAAATGTTCTCGATCCCCTTTGCAGGCCTCCTACAACAGTCCTGCAAGGTAGGACTGTGTTGCTTGTTGGCATTTGTCTCCTCCCAGGTCCCATTCCTCCAATGGTTGAGTGTTGTTGTGGGAATTCTCCCCCCACCCCTTTACAAAAGGGGACCTTTGAGATGTGTGGACTTCAACTCCCAGAATTCCCTCGCCAACGTGTTTGGACTTCAAGTCTCAGAGTGGGTGATGGGAACATCAGGTATATATAGGGCACCTTGAGTTGACCAAACAAAGGTGGGAAATATGATGGTGATGATGAAGAAGAAAGAGGAAGGGAGGAAGAGGAAGAGGAGAAGAAGTAGAAGTAGAAGTAGAAGGAAGGAAGAAAGGAAGAAAGGGGAGGAGGAGAAGGAGAAAAGGAAGAAGAAGAGGAGGACGGAAGGAGAAGCAGGAGGAGGAAAAATGAGAAGAGGAAGAAGAGGAGGAAGAAGAAGAAGAAGAGGAAGGAAGGGAAGAGAAGAGAAGGGAAGGAAGGGGGGAGGAGGAGGAGAAAAGGAAGAAGAGAAGGAAAGGAGAAGCAGAAGGAGGAAGAAGGGGAAGAGGAAGAAGAGGAGGAAGAAGAAGTAGAAGTAGAAGTAGAAGTAGAAGTGGAAGGAAGGAAGGAAGGAAGGGGAGGAGGAGAAGGAGAAAAGGAAGAAGAAGAGGAGGACAGAAGGAGAAGCAGGAGGAGGAAAAAGGGGAAGAGGAGGAAGAAGAAGAAGAAGAGGAAGGAAGGGAAGAGAAGGGAAGGAAGGGGGGAGGAGGAGGAGAAAAGGAAGAAGAGAAGGAGGAAAGGAGAAGCAGAAGGAGGAAGAAGGAGAAGAGGAAGAAGAGGAGGAAGAGGAAGAGGAAGAAGGAAGGGAAGGGAAGGGAAGAGAAGGGAAGGAAGGAAGGAAGGACAGAAGGAAAGAAAAAGAAAGAAAGAGAGAGAGAGAGAGAGAGGGAGAGAGAGAGAGAGTGTGAGTGTGTTACACAACAGAATAACAGAGATCATCCCAGCATGGCATAATATAGTTTATTTGTTTAAAAATAACATTTTCATGAACAATAGTATTGTATTAATCCAGTTTGGGATTTAGCATCGGTCAATCAAACCAGGATCTTCCACATTCATCTGGTTCCCTTTGCCCAACTCCTGCCCCACACTGGCAATCCAACAGACAAGGTTGAAGGACAGGGCAAAAAAGTCAAGATGGAGGCCACAGCAGCGCATCCCACATACAGGTGGAGCTTACAATGCACCTTAAAGCTGCCTTCTTAATTTTTTTTTTAAACCATATTTAGTGGACACCTCCATTCACACATTCATATTGGCTCTGTTCACACAATATGCCTGACCTGGTTCCTGAATTAAACCAAGTTCTGGCTTTTTGTGACCCATTGAAACAAATGTTAACCTTAGCATGTCGTGGGACTCTGGATTTTCAGGCATTTTCTGTGAACACAGTCAGTAAAACACAATTTCACACAATTTCGCACATACACAGACCCACATACGATGCCGGTTTAATATGCACAACAATTGGTTCCCATTTTCCTGCCAGCCACAATTGCTTTCCTGTTGCAGGGAAGGGAGGATTACATAAAAGGAGAGAGGTAGTTTGATCCTTCTATCCAGTTAAATTGCACCCATGGCCAGACAAAACTCTATATTTTTTATTTTTTTTAAACCAGGGAAATTGTTCCACACCATATCAGTGGTAAAATTCAAATTTTTTTACTATCGGTTCTGTGGGCGTGGCTTGGTGGCTTGGTGGGCATGGCAGGGGAAGGATACTGCAAAATCCCCATTCCCACCTCACTCCAAGGGAAGGATACTGCAAAATCCCCATTCCCTTCCCACTCCAAGGGAAGGATACTGCAAAATCCCCATTCCCTCCCCACTCCAAGGGAAGGATACTGCAAAATCCCCATTCCCTCCCCACTCCAGGGGGAAGGATATTGCAAAATCTCCATTCCCACCCCACTCCAAGGGAAGGATACAGCAAAATATCCATTCCCACCCCACTCCAAGGGAAGGATACAGCAAAATCTCCATTCCCTCCCCACTCCAGGGGGAAGGATACAGCAAAATATCCATTCCCACCCCACTCCAAGGGAAGGATACTGCAAAATCCCCATTCCCACCCCACTCCAAGGGAAGGATACAGCAAAATATCCATTCCCTCCCCACTCCAAGGGAAGGATACAGCAAAATATCCATTCCCTCCCCACTCCAAGGGAAGGATACTGCAAAATCCCCATTCCCTCCCCACTCCAAGGGAAGGATACTGCAAAATCTCCATTCCCACTCCACTCCAGGGAGAAGGATATTGCAAAATCTCCATTCCCACCCCACTCTGGGGCCAGCCAGAGGTGGTATTTGCCGGTTCTCCGAACTGCTCAAAATTTCCGCTACCGGTTCTCCAGAACCTGTCAGAACCTGCTGGATTTTCACCTCTGGGCCCCACACATCTGGCGAAGGCACCCACAACTCAAATATGGAACCTTAATTTATAGGAAGTGACAGAGCTGAGACCATTCCGGCTGATCTCAGAAATTAAAATACAAAAGTCAGGCTGGTTTGGACTTGGAGAGGAGACCACTAGGAGATCTCAGAGAAAAATAGGCAGGAGGGAGAAATTCCCCCTTGGGGGAAAAAAAACCCGAAATGAAAGGAAATACTTCACATATCATTGCAAAACAAATAAGCAAACAAATCCCAATGAAAAAGAAGTTGAGTGTGATTTTGTGGTACTTATAAATGTTATATAAACTTATTATAAACTTATCAATACTTAGGGTACTTTGCTGGTTTGGAATCTGTTTTTTTTTTTTTTTCATGCAAAAGAGGATGAGGAGATGAACGGGAGACCACTAAGAGATCTCGGAGAAAACAGGCAGGAGGAATAAATCCCCCTCCCACCAATAAAACCCCTGCTTTTTATATCATTGCCAAAAAAACACATGAAAATACAGTATCTGAGTGTAATTTTATAGTATTTTATAGTACTATAGTATTATAGTATAATACTATAGTATTATAGTATTTTGCTTGTTTTAAAGCAGGGGTCTCCAACCTTGGCAACTTTAAGCCTGGCGGACTTCAACTCCCAGAATTCCCCAGCCAACTGGCTGGGGAATTCTGGGAGTTGAAGTCCGCCAGGCTTAAAGTTGCCAAGGTTGGAGACCCCTGCTTTAAAGGATCTATCCATTTCTTCATGCTTGCCAACAAAAGCAGACAGTGCAAATATAACATAATATCACAACAATACTGGTGAAGTCCATCATTTGTATTTCCTCAGACCATCCTGCTTACTGAGCAAGGGGTGTCTGCACACAGCGAGGTCAAAAAAGTCAAGATGGCGGCCACAAGGGTGCCATCGGACCTCCACCAGCTTTCGTGTGCAATGTGTAAAAAGCAGGCAGGGCTGAAATCACCTCAGTGATTTCAGTGAGGGCTGAAATCACCTCAGTGTGGCCGCCATCTTGACTCTTTTGACCTCTGGCGCCCCTGTGATTGAGCCCCTGACTCCAGCAAAGAACACAATTGAATAAACTCCACAAATCCAGAAGAGTGTGAGAAGGAAGCGGTCGACGGTAGTCACAGCCACACGCACACAATATAAAAAGTGGTCAGGCTTTCGTTGTAGGGTGGCAGCCGCCATTTTGGCATTTTTGACTGCCCCCTTACAATCCTAGGATGACCCTAGGCGAGCGATGGGTTTCTTCATTTATCGTCTATTCTCCGAACAAAATAGATCCAGAAAATTCTTTTTTAACAAAATATAACATAATTTTCTCATTCTGTCATGCACAACTGGCTAGAGAATTCTGGGAGTTGAAGTCCACCCATTTTAACAGAATAACAGAGTCGGAAGGGACCTTGGAGGTCTTCTAGTCCAACCCCCTGCTCAAGCAGAAGGCCCTATACCCGGGATGGCGAACCTATAGCACGCGTGCCACAGGTGGCACACGGAGCCATATCTGTGGGCACGCGAGCGTTGCCTTAGCTCAGCTCCAGCATGCATGCGCGCACCGGCCAGCTGATTTTCAGGCCTTGGGGAAGGCCGTTTTTTCCCTCCCCAGGCTCCTAGAAAGGCTCTGGAGCCTGGGGAGGGCAAAAAACCATCATTTTCTGTTTGGCAAACTGGCCATTTCTGCCCTCTGGAGGGCCTCCGGGAGGGTGGGGAAGGCTGTTTTAGTCCTCCCCAGGCTTCTAGAAAGGCTCTGCAGCCTCGGGAGGGCCCACCGTGCCAAAAGCAGGCGGAGCACAGGGGGGTCGTGCACGCATGCGCGGGGTGGTGGTGGGGCGCATTGAATTGTGGGTGTGGGCACACGCGCGCGCGACCCCTCCGCACTCTCCCCGCTTTTGGCACGTGACGGCAAAAAGGTCGGCCCTATACTGTTTCAGGCAAATGGTTGTCCAATCTCTTCTTAAAAGCTTCCAGTAATGGAGCATCCACAATTTCTGGTGGCAAGCTGTTCCACTGGTTAATTGTTGTCACTGTCAGGAAATTCCTCCTTAGTTCCAGGTTGCTTCTCTCTTTGATAATCTTCCATTTTACTTCCTGTCCTGCCCTCAGGGGCTTTGGAGAATAGATGGGGGCCCCCTCTTCTCTGTGACAGCCCCTCAAATATTGGAAGATTGCTATCATGTCACCTTAGTTCTTCTCTTCGTTACACTAGATATATGCAAAGGAGCAGGATAACAAAGTTGCAAGGGACCTTCGAGGTCTTCTAGTCCAACCCTCTGCTGAAGCAGGAAAGCCTATACCATTTTTCAGGCAAATGGCGGTCCAATCTCTTCTTACAGATTTCTTCTTAAATTCTTTTAAGAATTTAAGAAATCCTTTGAAGAATGTAATTCTTAAATTCTTTAAGAAGAACCTCCAAGTTCTTCTTTATGTTGCCAAGGTTGGGAAGCCCAGTTCTAGATCCATAAGGGAGTACCATGGCCCCACGTCCTCCCTGAATCCATAAGAGCGTATCTTCGCCAATGTTCTCCCTGAACGACGACTTGGGCGTAAGAATGAGTCACCATCTTATCATCCGAACTTTCACAGTGTTTTGAAAACTCCCTGGTGGAATCGAATCACCTGGACTTTGGCTCCAGGGTCCAAGAGAGGGAAATGCAACTGTGCGAGACCTCTCTTGGTCTACACCTTGTAATGGCGCCCGAATAAGTGTCTCCGATAACAACAGACGAGACCCACTCCGATGACGATCAGCGAGAGAACCAGCAGGATCGCCAAAAATATCAAAACACTCATGTTCTTGAGGTCCTCTCTCTCGCAGTCTTCTGGCCTGACGTGGCTCATGTGGACCTCTTCTTCCTCAAATCCCAAACTCCGGGCAAACTGACACTTGACCAAGTCTAGATCAGGGATCTCCACCACGGCTTTATGGATCATTTGAGAGAGCCAGATGTTTCCACAACAACTCAGCGGGTTCCCTACCAGGTACAAATTCCGTAGGTTTTTTTCCAGAGTTGGGATCTGGCTATTTTTCAAGCTGTTGAAGCTGTTGTTGTGAAGATCTAAGACTTCAAGGACACAACAGTCTTCTGACCAAGCAGGTAACCAGCTAAGCTGATTGTCCGATAGATTGAGATACCTGAGGTGAGGAAAAAGAGAAAAATCCACGTTCAGAGTGGTCAGGCCATTCCCGTGTAAATCCAGATATTCCAGCGAGAATTCCAAGCCTACCAATGATTTGGCTTCTATCTGAAGTCCCCAGTTCATGGAGACATCCAGTACCCTAAGCTTAGTCCCGAAGAAGTTGTACATGGGTAGGTTCTTCAAACGATTGGCCGAAAGATACAAATATTGAAGTTTGGGAACTCGCACAAACGAGACACAACTGTGAGGAACATTAGGAGACAATCGTTGCCTTCTTGATCCTGAATGCGAGTCACAGAGGTGGATTTTGTTGTTCCTCAGGTCAAGCCACTGGAGATATGGGAGACCTTGAAAGATATCTGGACGCAACTCTTGAAGATGGTTATCTTGGAGGTGGAACTCCCGCAAACCTCTCAAGGTGTTGGACTCCAACTTAAGGTTCTTCAAAGAGTTGCAGCTAAGGTCAAGGATGGACAACGAGGCCAACTCATTGCTTGTCCCAAAAGTCTGCAGGCAATTTTTGCTTAAATTAAGGAATTGGAGGGACAACATGGAGTCAAAGAATTGGCTTGGGATGGATTGGATCTCATTGTAACTGAGATCCAAGGACAACAGGGCAGGTAAGTAGGGAGGACGGGAATTGTTGGGATATTGAGGCCCATCTTCCCACTGGTAGTCTACGTCGCTATGGGAGTCCACCATAACAAATTGCATGATGTTATTGGTTAGGTTCAAGTAAGCCAGCTTGTTTCCTTGAGGGAGAACGGGGAAGCGAAGGAGCTTGTTCTCACTCAGGTCAAGCCAGATCAAGTTGAAGTCCTCCACCGACTGGGTGGAGTGGAAGGACTCGATGCTGTTCCGACTGAGGTCGAGAACTTCCAACTGCCTGAGGTTGAACTCAACGATGCAAGTGAGGGAGTTCATGGAGAGATTCAGCTTGGCGAGACGTGTCAGGCTCTCAAACGCGCCTTCTTCTATCTCCATAATCATGTTGTTGTGCAGGTTGACTTCCACCAGCTCTGGAGACCCTTGGAACATGCTCTGGGAGATGTGTATGATGCTGTTTTCCGCCAAGGAAAGATATCGCAACGAAGGCGCCTGGTGAATGAAATGTTCTGCCATCCTGCTGTAGAGACTGTTGCGAGACAGGTCTAGTCTCCTGACTTGGGGTAGTAACCCAACCCACAGATCTTCCTGCGCCAACAGATAGAGATGGTTGTTGGCCAAGTTGATGTCCAGCAGGTTCTTCATCTCCGCAAAAATCCCAGGTTTGACAAATCCGATCAGGTTGGAACTTAAGTCCAAGTGACGGAGGGAAGCGTAGAAGGTCAGGGGCCTCTCGGTGACATTTCGAATCTTATTTCCGGAGGCGTCAATTTTAGACACGTCGGGGTGAAGCTCTGGAGGCACCTGGTGAAGATCCACGTTCTGACAAAAGGCCTCCAGGTTTCTCTGTAGGAAAGAAGAGAGAGGGGGGAATAAAAATTGTGATGATATTCACACCGGAGAAGAACATTCACAGATCAATTCTGTATACACTAAAAAAAATTTCTCAGCGAGGCCTGAACTCATGGTGCGGTGTGTCTAAAACGGGTATTTTGCTAATTGATCCTCCTGTATTAACAGGATAACAGAGTTGGAAGGGACCTTAGAGGTCTTCTAGTCCAACCCCATGCTCAAGCCCAGTCTCTTTTTAAAACTTCCAGTGTTGGAGCACTCACAACTTCTGGTGGCAAGCAGTTCCACTGGGGTTTTAATGGGAATTTTAGTTTTTATTGTTTATTTATTTATTTATTTTATTTCTATACCGCCCTTCTCCCGAAGGCCTCAGGGCGGTGTACAGCCTGATTAAAAGCACAAAGATAGACAAAATTTAAATAAGCAATCGAATCATACTAGGAATATAAATATAAATATAAATCTTAAAGATACCAGCAACAAGGTTACAGTCATACATTCATAAGTGGGATGTATTTGCAAGCAGGATTATGTGATGGTCATTTGCAACCTTCAGCCGTTTTCCAACAAGCCAGGCCAATGAGGGCAAACTGGATTCATTTAACGACTATGTGGTTCACTTAACAACCGCAGTGATTTGCTTAACAACCCTGGTCAAAATAAGGTTGGGTTCGATTCACTTAGCAACCCACCGTACAAAGCGACTGGTCCCAAGAGCCTTAGTAGTACAGTGGTCTAAAGCACCCTGTTATTAAACTGGTTATTAAGACCAGCTGCCTGCAATTACTGCAGGTTCGAATCTCGCCAAGGCTCAAGGTCGACTCAGCCTTCCATCCTTTCTAAGGTGGGTGAAATGAGGACCCAGTTTGTGGGGGCAATAAACGGACTTTGTATAAATATACAAAAGGATGAAGGCTATTGCTTAGCGCATTGTAAGCCACCCTGAGTCTCCGGAGAAGGGCGGCATATAAATAAATAAATAAATAAATAAAAAATTGGGGTCGTAAGTTGAGGACTACCCATATTTCCTGTCTGGCACCGGATTGTCCTCCTACTCCGGAGGCTCCTTCTGAACTTCTCCTAAGTTTGTCCAGACTTCCCTTCCTCTTTGGCTTTTGTTCTTGGAGACAGATATAGCTCCTTGGTGGAGCGGCCCCAGTCTGTTAAGGGCATTCCCAGAGGGGCCCAGAAGGAATGCCGTAAGAAAACAGGATGCCTCGTGTTCACAGGGCCTGCAGCTCGGCAGGAACTGCCCCACTGAAACGATGTCAAGCCCTGGATTTTTATTTTTTTTTTTAAAAAATGCCTTTTTAAATGGAAGCGTGTTAGTGATATCCTCTTCTAACTTTCCAGGAAACCACCGAGTGCATCACTCATGGGAATCTCAGGTCAAAGGTTGGCCATGCAGACGGTTTTTAGAGGAGAACAAGAACCAAGAACCAATCTCCCATTCTCTCTCTCTCGTTCTCTCTCTCATCCTTTCTCTCTCATTCTCTCGTTCTCTCGTTCTGTCCCATTCTCTCTGTCCCATTCTCTCTCTTTCTCTCTTTTGCTCTCTGTGTGCCATTCTCTCTCTTTCATCTTTTCTCTCTCTCTCTCTGTCCCATTCTCTCTCTCATCCTTTCTCTCTCTCTATCACTCTCTCTCTCTGTCTCCCATTCTCTCTCTCATCCGTTCTCTCTCTCTCATTCTCTCTCTGTCTCCCATTCTCTCTCTCTCATCCTTTCTCTCTCTTTCTTTCTCTCTCTCTGTCCCATTCTCTCTCTCATCCTTTCTCTCTCTTTCTTTCTCTCTCTCTCTGTCCCATTCTCTCTCTCATCCTTTCTCTCTCTCTCTCATTCTCTCTCTGTCTCATTCTCTCTTTCATCCTTTCTCTCTCTCATTTTCTCTGTCTCCCATTCTCTCTCTCATCCTTTCTCTATCACTCTATCACTCTCTCTCTCTGTCTCCAATTCTCTCTCTCATCCTTTCTCTCTCTTTCTTTCTCTCTTTCTGTCCCATTCTCTCTGTCCCATTCTCTCTCTCATCCTTTCTCTCTCTCTCTCATTCTCTCTCTGTCTCATTCTCTCTTTCATCCTTTCTCTCCCTCATTCTCTCTCTCTATCCCATTCTCTCTCATCCGTTCTTTCTCTCTCTCTCTCAATCTATCATCTATTACCCATCCATCATCTCTATCAACTATCTTTTTGTCTATCATCTGTCTGTTATCTGTCTATCTGTCTATCATCTATCCATCATCTGTCTGTCTGTCTGTCTCTCTGTTGATCTATCATCTATTACCCATCTATAATCTCTATCATCTGTCTGTCTATCTGTCTATCATCTATCCATCGTCTCTCTCTCTCTCTCTCTCTCTCTCATCTACCTTTCTAACTATCTGTCTGTCTGTCCATTCTCCCCATCTATCCGGAATTATATAGGTTCTCCTGATTGAAGACCTCCAAGGCAGTAGTGGGTTTCAAATTTTTTTACTACCAGTTCTGTGGGTGTGGCTTGGTGGGCGTGGCATGGGGTAGGATACTGCAAAATCTCCATTCCCACCCCACTCCAGGGGAAGGATACTGCAAAATCCCCATTCCCACCCCACTCCAGGGGAAGGATACTGCAAAATCTCCATTCCCACCTCACTCCAGGGGAAGGATACTGCAAAATCTCCATTCCCACCCCACTCCAGGGGAAGGATACTGCAAAATCTCCATTCCCTCCCCACTCCAGGGGAAGGATACTGCAAAATCTCCATTCCCTCCCCACTCCAGGGGAAGGATATTGCAAAATCTCCATTCCCTCCCCACTCCAGGGGAAGGATACTGCAAAATCTCCATTCCCACCCCACTCCAGGGGAAGGATACTGCAAAATCTCCATTCCCACCTCACTCCAGGGGAAGGATACTGCAAAATCTCCATTCCCACCCCACTCCAGGGGAAGGATACTGCAAAATCCCCATTCCCACCCCACTCCAGGGGAAGGATATTGCAAAATCTCCATTCCCACCCCACTCCAGGGGAAGGATATTGCAAAATCTCCATTCCCACCCCACTCCAGGGGAAGGATACTGCAAAATCCCCATTCCCACCCCACTCCAGGGGAAGGATACTGCAAAATCTCCATTCCCACCTCACTCCAGGGGAAGGATACTGCAAAATCTCCATTCCCACCCCACTCCAGGGGAAGGATACTGCAAAATCCCCATTCCCACCCCACTCCAGGGGAAGGATACTGCAAAATCTCCATTCCCACCCCACTCCAGGGGAAGGATACTGCAAAATCTCCATTCCCACCCCACTCCAGGGGAAGGATACTGCAAAATCTCCATTCCCACCCCACTCCAGCGGAAGGATACTGCAAAATCTCCATTCCCACCCCACTCCAGGGGAAGGATACTGCAAAATCCCCATTCCCACCCCACTCCAGCGGAAGGATACTGCAAAATCTCCATTCCCACCCCACTCCAGGGGAAGCATACTGCAAAATCCCCATTCCCACCCCACTCCAGGGGAAGGATACTGCAAAATTTCCATTCCCACCCCACTCCAGGGGAAGGATACTGCAAAATCTCCATTCCCACCCCACTCCAGCGGAAGGATACTGCAAAATCTCCATTCCCACCCCAGTCCAGGGGAAGGATACTGCAAAATCCCCATTCCCTCCCCACTCCAGGGGAAGGATAGTGTAAAATCCCCATTTCCTCCCAATCAGCTGGGATTTGGGAGGCAGAGAATAGTTGGGGGCAGGGCCAGTCAGAATTTTTACTACCGGTTCTCCGAACTACTCAAAATTTCCGCTACCGGTTCTCCAGAACTGGTCAGAACCTGCCGAAACCCACCTCTGGTGGAAATGGAGATTTTGCAGTATCCTTCCCCTGGAGTGGGGTGGGAATAGAGATTTTACAGTATCCTTCCTGCCACGTCCACCAAGCCACACCCATAGAACCGATAGTAAAAAAAAAATTGAATCCCACCACTGCTCTAGTCCCATGGACCTCCAGATGTCAGACCCACAACTCCCATCTTCCCCTGCTCATTGGCAAGGGTAGAAAAACGCTCCTTGGCCCCTCATCTGGACAGCATAAGACCAAAAGAACAGACCCTGTGATCTCGCTTTTCCTGGATTGCATCATTACAGTGATGTCGGACGGTGGAGTCTTGCTCTGGTTGCTAAAGATAGGAAACAAGAACTGTTGATTCTGGATTCTCAGAGCAGAAAAGCCGAAGGCTTTAATCCAAATATTGCATCAGCTGTAATTTAGCAGAGAGCCTCCAGTCACTGTTTGGCTGGCGTTTGCTTAACCAGTTCGGTGAACAAGCTTTGCAGATGCTTTCATACCATCTGCTAAACCTGGTTAATAAGAATGGGAATAGGAATAGGAATAGGAATAGGAATAGGAATAGGAATAGGAATAGAATAGAATAGAATAGAATAGAATAGAATAGAATAGAAGAATAAGAGTAAGAGTAAGAATAAGAATAAGAATAAGAATAAAACAGTGGAATGGAATGGAATGGAATGGAATGGAATGGAATGGAATAGAATAGAATAGAATAGAATAGAATAGAATAGAATAGAATAGAATAGAATAGAAGAATAAGAGTAAGAGTAAGAATAAGAATAAGAATAAGAATAAAACAGTGGAATGGAATGGAATGGAATGGAATGGAATGGAATAGAATAGAATAGAATAGAATAGAATAGAATAGAATAGAATAGAATAGAATAGAATAGAATAGAATAGAATAGAATAGGAGAAAAAATGCAGAATAGAATAGAATAGAAATAGGGATAGGATAGGATTCTTTATTGGCCAACTGTGATTGCACACACAAGGAATTTGTTTTTGGTGCATACGCTCTCAGTGTACATAAAAGAAAAGAGACATTCATCAAGAATCATAAGGTACAACACTTAATGATAGTCATAGATAGATAGATAGATAGATAGATAGATAGATAGATAGAGATAGATAGATAGATAGATAGATAGATAGATAGATAGATAGATAGAGATAGATAGATAGATAGATAGATAGATAGAATTCTTTATTGGCCAAGTGTTATGGGACACACAAGGAATTTGTCTTTGGTGCATACACTCTCAGTGTACATAAAAAGAAAAAATACATTCATCAAGAATCATAAGGTACAACACTTAATGATAGTCATAGGGAACAAATAAGCAATCAGGAAACAATATCGATATAAATCGTAAGGATACAAGCAACAAAGTTACAGTCATACAGTCATAAGTGGGTGGAGATGGGTGTTGGGAACAATGAGAAGATGAATAGAATAGAATAGAATAGAATAGAATAGAATAGAATAGAATAGGAGAGCCTTGGTAGTACAGTGGTCTAAAGCACCCTGTTATTAAGACCAGCTGCCTGCAATTACTGCAGGTTCGAATCTTGCCAAGGCTCAAGGTTGACTCAGCCTTCCATCCTTTCTAAGGTAGGTAAATTGAGGACCCAGTTTGTGGGGGCAATAAGCTGACTTTGTATAAATATACAAAAGTATGAAGGCTATTGCTTAACGCATTGTAAGCCGCCCTGAGTCTCCGGAGAAGGGCGGCATATAAATCGAACCAATAAACAATAATAATAATAATTATAAAGCGGCACTAACACTTCACGTGACCTTGATTCTGTTTATACAATTCGGTTGTAGCCCCCCCGTGCCTTGTTTTACGGCACGGATGTTGGCCAATGCAGCCAAGCTGGCTATCTTATGATTCAGCGTAAGGCATGAATCCAGACGATGGATGAAATTCACCGGCCAAATTAAACAAATTGACAATGTTGGCAAAAAAAAAAAAAGGTGGTAAAACGGGCCAAAGCTCAACACTTAACGACCGTCTCGCTTAACGACAGACATTTTGGGCACAATTTGTGGTCGTACGTCGAGGACTGCCTCCTACAAATGGATTTTCCTTGTTGTTGTTTTTTTTGTTTTGTTTTTTTCTTGGCTAACTCAAACCCTTACCATTTCGCAGGGCGCAAGCACGATGGGCCGATACGTCGAGATGCCACCGTTTAGAACAGCCCAGAAGAAGAGTAAGAGGGAAAACTTCATGGCTTCTAGAGAAAGGGAGAAAGGAGCAGTGGTTAGAGATCAAACTGTGCATGGGAAACACTGGTATAAAAGTCGAGCCTGGGGGAACGCAAGCAGCTGGCGCGGACAGTGGGAATTTCACCAGTCTTTGGCGGCGTCAACATCCAGCTGCAGAACTGTTGAAGGGCGAAGCCAGATGTCGACTCTCAAGGAATTCAGGGCTTTATTTGAGCTGTCATTCCCAGGGATTAGACCTCTATGTCCCATCTCAGCCACTTTTAAAAAACTAAAAAAAAAAACCCCCAAAACCAGAGTTTCTGGCAGGTTTTTTTTCCCCTAGCTTCGTCCATCTCTCTTTCTAGCAAAGGTACCTGCACTTTTTTTTTCAGCCTGAGGTGCTTTAAGATCTCTGGACTTCAACTCCCAGAATTCCCCACCTGGCAAGATCTTAGAGCAGCCAAGGTTGAGAAACTCTGCTTTATCGGCTTCCTTGTGGCTTTTAAAAAGTTTGCTAACAACCTGTATGTGGTGGAGCCTTTGGAAGATGCCTAGATAATTCTACATGGGGACTGTCCCAGTTGAGGATTATGGGGTGAGAGGGGGAGGAGGAGGAGGAGGAAGAGAAGAATGAGGAAGAGGAAGGAAGGGAGGGAGGGAGGGAGGGAGGAAGGAAGGAAGGAAGGAAGGAAGGAAGGAAGGAAGGAAGGAAAATAGAGAGGTAAAATAGTGAGAAAGGAGAGAGGGAGGAAGGAAGGGGATCATATAAGGGAGGGAGGAAGAAGAGGGAGGGAAGGAAGAAGAGTGGGAAAGGGAGGGGAGGGGAGACAAGGGAAGAGGAAGGAAGGAAGGAATAAGGAAGGAGGGAGGGAGATGATGGGGGACAGAGAAAAGAGGAGGAAAGAAAAAATGGAAGGAAGGGAGGAAGGAAAAAAGGGGAAGGAAGGAAAAATGGAAGAGACAGAGAGAGAAAGGGGAGAAGGTGGAAGGAAGGAAGGAGGGAGGGAGGGAGATGATGGGGAACAGAGAAAAGAGGGGAGGGAGGAAGGAAGGGAAGGAAAGGGCAAGAAATGAAAAATGGAAGGGATGGAGGGTGAGAAAGAAGGAGAGAAGGAAAAAAGGGGAAGGAAGGAAAAATGGAAGGGACAGAGAGGAAGGGGGAGACGGAGGGAGGAAGGAAGGAAGGAAGAAAGGAAGGAAGGAATGAAAAAGGGGGAAGGAAGGAAAAATGGAAGGGACGGAGGGAGGAAGAGGAAGGGAGGGAGGGGATGGCATAAGGAAGGGAGGAAGAGGATGGAGGGAAGAAGGAGGAAGAAAGAAGAAAAAGGAGGGATGAAGGAAGGAAAACAGGGAGGGAGCGACAAAGGAAGAAAGAAATGTGCTCCTAATCATGCTATAGGAGCAGAGTTGCAGAGTTGTCTTATCCTGCAGATTTTATGGGGCAACCCAGCAGAGATGGGTCAGGCTGCCTGTTGACTTTAGGATTTCTGGGTCTCCCACGAGACTCTTCAAAGGAGCCAAAGGGCAAAAGGCACGTGGGCCTGTGGAAGAGGACAGCTCTTCCATCATCCTGCGGGAAGACGGGCAGGAGAAGTGGGCTTTTCCCGTGGTCGGCGTGGTCCTGTTGCAAAACCCCAAATTGTGAGCAAATAATTCGATCCAGCCAGGGCCGAAACACGAAGTGGTTTGGTGAATGTAACACACAAGGAGGATGGATTGAGGGAAGGGGTTTAGTAGTAGCATTTGGTGGGATGTTCATGTCCCTCCCATTTCAAACTCCAAGGTCCAGATTCAATTAATGTTGCATAGAATTATCTTAATTCTTGCTTGTCTATAGATAGAGGCGGAGACGCCACCCCTCCTTTCTATCAGGAGTGATTTTTTATTTTATTTTTTACTCCTGTCGGGGGAAAAAAAAAGAAGTCTTTCCCTTTAAGGATTGTGGAAAGGCAGAGCTTTCCCTTCCTGAATTCAAAACTATATAGAGTTTTATATAGAGCCTTGGTAGTACAGTGGTCTAAAGCACCCTGTTATTAAGAACAGCTGCCTGCAATTACTGCAGGTTCGAATCTCGCCAGGCTCAAGGTTGACTCAGCCTTCCATCCTTTCTAAGGTGGGTAAATTGAGGACCCAGTTTGTGGGGGCAATAAGCTGACTTTGTATAAAATATATAGAAAAGTATGAAGGCTATTGCTTAACGCATTGTAAACCGCCCTGAGTCTCCGGAGAAGGGCGGCATATAAATCAAATTAAAAAAAAAAAAAAAACTCCTGGAATCAGTTTATTTATTTGTTTGTTTGTTAGCAGCACAAGTTACTGCCCTTTTAGGAATTGTTACAGAGATGAGTTAGAAATTACAATATGTAATAAGAGAAAAGAACTAATGGCAGTGTTATAAATTGACATTCTTAAAAAGCCAGAGAACTCTGAAAGAACTAAGAATAGAGAGGGCCCTTCAGTGATCATCCAGCTGGACCCGCATTTACCTACATTAATTTAGTTCATGGGACTTTATTCAATTTATCTGAGGGACCCATCAGGTTGCACTTAAGTGCTGATGAAACTGTGGAATGATTTCCCCTCTTGGCAGCCTCTAACTAAACCTGGGGAAAAGCAGCTGGGATGGACCCATTTTTACATTTTTCTTAGTTAAGTGTGCCATTTCCCCACATTTTTCCACATTACTAACACGGTGGTTAAGTTGTTAAGTGAAAAATGGCTTCCCCGTTGACATTGCTTGTCAGGAGGTTGCAAAAGGGATGACATGAAAATTCAGACGCTTGGCAATTGACTCATACATTCGTGGCCAAAATTGTGGAAACCTGTTGGGAAAAGTGCATTTTTGAGGTTTGATGGCTAATAACACCACTTTTTTTGGGGGGGGAGTTTCAAGATAATGATATTCCACTGCTGGAAAGGCCTGGGAATAGCCCAGACCTTAACCCAATGGAAAATCTATGGAGCCCACTAAAGAAACTGGTTAGTCAGAAGCAACCCAGCAATAAAACCCAGTTAATAGAAGCCATCATTCAATCTTGGTTTCACATTAGAACAGCTGCAGGACTAAAAGGCTTGGTTCACTCCATGGGAAGACGTTGTAACGCCATAATTCATGCTAAAGGTTACCCAACTAAGCATTAACTGACATGGGGATCATTTTTGCATATCTCGTTTTTTTCCATGGTGATAATTTTTGTATATCTCATTTATTCTACGTGTTTCCCTTTTCTTCTTTATATTGTAACTGCTATTCTAATAGCAAATCCTTCATCAAAGTGATTGCATGACATTCTTGATTAAATTATCTTTCCATTGATATATAATTTTATGGTACTACTCCAAAGAAAAGTGGTCTTATTAGGTAGTTTTAGAAAATACACTTTTCCCAAAAGGTTCCCACAATTTTGGCCACTATTTATGTACTTACGACCGTTGCAAATGATCCTGCGATCCTCTTTTTGTGACCTTCTGACAAGCAATGTCAAGGGGGAAAGCCAGATTCACTTAACAACCGTGTGACTATCTTAACAACCGCAGCGGTTCGCTTAACCACTGTGGCAAGGAAAGTCGTAAAAGGGGGCAAAACTCACTTAACAACCATTCTCGCTGAGCAATGTAAATTCGGGGCTGTGTTGTGGTCATAAGTCCAGGACTATATCTGTGATGGCTTTATTCCTGCCATAGATTTAACAACGTCTCATCCAGACTAAGTTGCTAACTAGGCGGCTCAGTGGCTAAAGACACTGAGCTTGTCGATCAGAAAGTTTGGCAGTTCGGCGGTTCGAATCCCTAGTACAAGTCTCCTGCGTAAGAAGGGGGTTGGACTAGATGACCTCTAAGGTCCCTCCCAACTCTGTTACTGTTAAATACTGATAAATTTCTGAAATGGGGTTAAACAGATCAATTGCAAATCCAACAAAGATGTTTACAGGTTGAGTTTGAACAATGTTAATTTTGTTTAGTCTGAAAATATGCAAGGGAGACTTAACCAACCATAAATAGTTCAATTCAGAGTTATTGTGCCACTCCCAAAATGGCCTTTTTTGGGGAGTAAAAGGTGAAAGGAATATAGAAGTAACATCTTTCCAGAGCCATTTTTCAGAATGAAATAAGCGGCATATAAATTTAATAAACGAATGGATAAATAAATACGTCATTCACCTCTGACATTTCCCCAGCTGTCAGATCCCCTGAATTATAAGTAGTCCTCGATTTACAACAGTTTGTTTAGTGACCGTTCAAAATTACAATGGCGCTGAGAATTTACAGTGACTTACGACCATTTTTCACACTTATGACCGTTGCAGCCTCCTCGCTGTCACATGATCAAAATTCAGATGCTTGGCAACTGACTCGTAGTTATGACGGTTGCAGTGAGTGTCCCGGGGTCATGTGATCACTTTTTTTGTGACCTTTTGACCGACAACGCCAATGGGGGGGGGGAACCAGATTCATTTAACAACCGTGCGACTAGCTCAACAACTGCAATGATTCACTTAACAACTGTGGCATGAATAGTTGTAAAATGGGGCAAAACTCCCTTAACAAATGTCTTACTGAACAACGTAAATTTTCAGCTCAATTGTGGTCATAAGTCAAGGACTACCTGTATACCAGAGTGTTCAAAGTGGGCAACTTTAAGACTTGCGGGCTTCAAACTCCCAGAATTCCTCAGCCAGTTGGGAGTTGAAGTCCGCATGTCTTAAAGTTGCCGAAGTTTGGAAAAGCTATGCTGTACTATTTTATTTTGCATTCGGTTTAGACTGCTGTATAGTTTCCATCAGGGCTGAAATGCTCCCGGTTCGGACCGGATCACTCGATCCGGTAGTGATGGCAGGCAAGTGGTTCGGAGAAACGGTAGCAAAAATCCCTGCGGGCCCCCCCCTCCACGCCCAGCTGAGCTGCACGATCATCAGAGGCTTTTTTTTTTAAAGCATTTTTTCTACAATCTCTTCCGACGAAAAAATGCTTTTAAAAGTAAAAAAAAAAAAGCCTCTGATGATCGCGCGGCTCAGCTGGGATCGTCAGAGGCTTTTCAAAGCATTTTTTTCTGCAACCTCTTGGCCGAAGTGGTGGTTAAAAAAATGCTTTGAAAAGTCTCTCTGACGATCCCAGCTGAGTTGCCTGATCGGCAGAGAGGCTTTTCAAAGCATTAGAAAAAATGCTTTTAAAAGTTTTTTTAAAAAAGCCTCTGATGATCGCGCGGCTCAGCTGGGATCATCAGAGGCTTTTCAAAGCATTAGAAAAAATGATTTGAAAAGTTAAAAAAAAAAAAGTTGGCCACGCCCACCAAGTCAAATTGCCCCCCCCCACAAAGCCACGCCCACAGAACCGGTAGTAACAAATTTTATATTTCACCCCTGGTTTCCATCCCCTATAGAAGACATTTAGGGTGTGTCCTGCTAATAGTTCTTACTTTCCTGCATAGCTCCTTCAGGCATAGTTAATCCCATTGAGTACAATGGGATTTAATTTATGTTAAATCCCATTGCACTCAATGGGACTTTACTTATTAAGGAAGCTCCCGAATAAAAGAACAGCCCCTTAAAAGGAAGACATAATGCCTTCCACTGGTTGAGGGGCTGTCATAGAGAATAAAGAGATTGACATGTTCTCCAAAACACCGGAAGACAAGACAAAAATGGATGGGGACTAATCAAGGAGAGATTCAACCTAGAATTAAGGAGAAATTTCCTGACAGGGAGAACAATTCATCAGTGGAACGACTTGCCTCCAAAATTTGTGGATGCTCCATCACTGGAGGCTTTCCAAAAAATAGACTGGAGAACCGTTTGATGGGATGGTGTATAAGATCTCCTGCCTTGAGTAGTGGGCTCGACTAGATGACCTCTGAGGTCCCTTAAGGCCCTAGGATAGGATTCTATGTTCTTTAAAAAGGGGGAAGAAACATGCCAAGGGATCCTAAACTAAACATCCCAGCACCCACGCTCCAATGCCATTGAATGGAACTTACTTACGAGTCGGAGATGAGAGAAAGCATACGCTTAAATCAATATCAATCAGAATAGAGCTGGAAGGGAGGGACCTTGGAGGTCTTCTAGTCCAGCCCTCTGCTTGAGTAGGAGACCCTATGTCATTCCAGACCTAGTGGCTGTCCAGTCTTAAAAAATCACTCCAGCGATGAAGCACCCACAACTTCTAGTGGCGAGCTGTTCCACCGGTTAATCGTTGTCCCTGTTAGGAGGTTTCTCCTTAATTTCCAGGTTGCTTCTCTCCTTGACGAGTTTCCATCCGTTGTTTCTTGTCTTCTGGTGCTTTGGAAAATAAACCCCTCGCTATGATGGGGCAGGCAGTGGGAAGAAAAAATATGTTTCCCAACAGCTTCATTTCTATTCTATCATGCTTCTAATCCCCCTCACCCATTTTCCTCGTGATAAGGGAGGGGAAAAATAAAAAACACACAGCTATCTCATTGATTGCAATTCCCAGATCAAAAAGATCAGGCAGAGCTTTGCAAAAAATAAAAAAACACACACGTTCCAGCAGCATCTGGTTACATTTCCCTCTCCCCTGTAACATACAAACACACAAATACACAACAACACAGACCCACAGACACACCAGCCCTCATCCCACAGGTCTTCTCATCCTCCCAGGGATATATATAAAAAAAATCATCCGGTACCCACCTAATTTTGCAGTAAAAAATAAAGTGCTCGGTGGCTTCACCGGGGTTTTTCCGCAGCTTTCTAATTTTCTTCCTTTTCCAGATGGTCCAGCTGGATCAAGCTGTGGGAAGTTTCTCCTTTGGGGAGGTGGGTGGGTGGGTGGGTGGGAATGGGCTGGATTTGCTGACCAGCAGGCGTCCAAAGGAAGGAGAGGGGGGGGAGAACCGGTGGGGAAGGGCAGAGGGAGGGGGGTGCAAGAATTCAGTCACCCGAGGAACAGAGTGGGTGAGCGAAACTATTTCTCACAGATTTGTCTCCGGGCAGGAGAGCTGAGAATTCATCCTGGCTTCTGCCGAACCAAATCCTCCAGACGGAGCACATGAATTTTAGCTGGGGAGAGATTTTATAGCCAGGAGGTGGGTGGGGTGGGGTTAGGGAGCTGGAAGGGTGTGTTTCCTTCTCCCCCAGTGTGCCAAAATTTCGTATTATTTCATTTACCTCGCCTGGATTTCCTGGGGAAGATTGTAGAAGAACAGGATGACAGCTTTGGAGAAGGGACCTCGGAGGTCTTCTAGTCCAACCCGCTTCTGCTCTGGGCAGGGGACCCTATACAGGTAGTCCTCGACATCACTGGCCGCCATGGAGCCCCAAAATGCCTGTCGTTAGGCGAGACAGAGGTTCAGCGAGTTGTGTCCCGTTTTACGAATTTTCTTACCTCCGCTCTTAAGCGAAGCCCCCCTGCAGTGGGTTGAGTTAGTAAGACGGCTCTGAAGTGATTCTCTGTTAACATTTTTTTTATTGAGTTAGAAGATAAAATTAGAGGAAGGAAGAAGGAAGAAGGAAGAAGGAAGAAGGAAGGAAGAAGGAAGGAAGGAAAGGAAGGAAGGAAAGGAAGGAAGGAAAGGAAGGACGGAAGGGAAGGAAAGGAAGAAGGAAGGAAGGAAAGGAAGGAAGGAAGAAGGAAGAAGGAAGAAGGAAGGAAGGAAAGGAAGGAAGGAAAGGAAGAAGGAAGGAAGGAAAGGAAAGGAAAGGAAGAAGGAAGGAAGGAAAGGAAGGAAGGAAGGAAGGAAAGGAAGGAAGGAAGAAGGAAGGAAGCAAGGAGGGAGGGAGGGAGATGATGTGGGACAGAGAAAAGAGGGGAGGGAGGAAGGAAGGGAAGGAAAGGAAAGGGGAAGGAAGGAAGGAAAAATGGAAGGGAGGGAGAGAAGGAAGGAAGAAAGGAAAAAAGGGGAAGGAAGGAAAAATGGAAGAGACAGAGAGAGGAAGGGGGAGAAGAAGGAAGGAAGGAGGGAGGGAGAGAGGGAGGGAAGGAGGGAGATGATGGGGACAGAGAAAAGAGGGTAGGGAGGAAAAGGGACCTTGGAGGTCTTCTAGTCCAACCCCCTTCTACTCTGGCAGGGGGCCCTATACAGGTAGTCCTCGACATCACGGCCGCAATGGAGCCCCGAAATGTCTGTCGTTAGGCGAGACAGAGGTTCAGCAAGTTGTGTCCCATTTTATGAATTTTCTTACCTCCGCTCTTAAGCGAAGCCCTGCAGTGGGTTAAGTTAGTAAGACGGCTCTGAGATGATTCTCTGTTAACATTTTTTTATTGAATTAGAAGATAAAATAAGATGCAAAATACAAAGGAAAATAGGAAAACAATTGGGGGGGGGGAAGAAAAGTGACAAAGGATTAGGAAAGAAAGAAAGAAAAAGAGAAAAGAAACGTTAACATCAAATCACAATTTATGGGTTTTTTCGTAATAATATAAACTAGCCATTTCTATAAGGATCTATCAATTGAATAAGCGGCAATATGAATTCAATAGATAGATAGATAGATAGATAGATAGATAGATAGATAGATAGATAAAAATAAAATAAAAATAAAAATAAATAAATAAATAAAAATAAATAAAAATAAATAAATAAGTAAGTAAGTAAGTAAATAAACAAATAAATAAATAAATCAAATCAAATCAGTAAAACCCACAATCGCAATGTTGCCCCTTTTTACGGCTTTTCTTGCCCTGGTTGTTAAGTGAATCGCTGCAGTTGTTCGGGTTAGTAACACGGTCGTTAAGTGAATCTGCCTTCCCCATCGACTGTCGACCCGTCGGAAGGTCGCAAAAGGGCATCATCACCCGGCCTTGGGAACCGCAATGGTCGTAATGTGAGTCGGCGGCCGAGCGTCTGAATTTCGATCACGGAGATGCTGCAAAGGTCGTAACTGTGAAAAACGGTCATAAGTCGCTTTTTTTCGGTGCCGTTGTAACTTGGGTCGCTAAATGAAGTGTTGTAAGTTGGGGACTCCCTGTATACCATTTCAGCCCAATGGGTGTCCAATCTCTTCTTAAAAACCTCCAGTGATGGAGCATTTACAACTTCTGGAGGCAAGGAGTTCCACTGGCTAATTGTTTGTATGCACTCTCTCTCTCTCTCTCTCTCTCTCTCTCTCTCTCTCTCTCTCTCTCTCTCTCACACACACACACACACACACACACACACACACACGGATACAGGTAGTCCTTGATGTACAACAGTTTATTTACTGACCGTTAGAAGTTACAGAGGCACCAAAGCCACTAAAAGTTCAAATTTTAGCAAACTCCTAGAAGTTCACATTTTGCTAACATTTTTCACACTTATGACCATTGCAACTGGCATGTACCTATGACAGTTGCAGTGTCCCAGGGTTATATGGGATCAACTTTTGTAACCTTCTGACAAGCAGTATAGAGGTTGGACTAGAGGATTTCCAAGATCTTCTCCAACTCTGTTATTCTGTATATTTAAACTCAATGAATTAAGCTCAAATTGAGGTAGGATTTTTTTTTAAATCTCTCTTTTTTTTAAAATGTACTTTTTATGAAAGAGGTTTACGATTTTAAAAAAACAACACAAACTGAAATCAGAGAGAAAAAAGAAAAGAAAAATAAGACTAAAGTGCAGAAAAAAAGAGGGGAGAGGAGAAAAGAGCAGAATGGAGGGGCGCGAAGGAGACAGAGAAGGAGAGAGAGACAAAATAAGAATATTTAAGCAATTGCCAATCTTCCTTGCAATAATTACTGGAAAATTAATGATTCCCATCTCCGTGAACTTACATGCACGATTCACTTTTTCCCAGAGATCTCATTGTCATTTCTCTCCAGAGGTTGGCTAAAAAATAGTCAAGGGATTCCAGAATTGTATAAAAATCTTTCCTGTTTTAGTCCTGATCAAAGAAGTCAACTTTATATTCCTTCCTTTTGCTTCTAACAGTCTTTTTAACTGAGGGAGTTATTTTTTTTTTTCTTTTTAAATCTCATCTGTGGCAAAGAAGATGCTTTTTAAGATTGAGAAGCAACTGTGTGTAACCTTCAAAATGTTACTCCACATTGTCGGTTTATGAACTGAATGGGAGCTTTTACAGTTAGTACAGCAGCTATTTCAAAATTCAATCCGATGTGACGATTGATGTGACAAGTGTAATGACCCGAAGGAAAATATGAGGGGAAAAACACACAAATTTTATGCCTCAGTATTTCAGCCCTGCAACAACAATAGCAATAAGAACAAGAGTAATATTTTGGCACATATATTTTAGGAAGAAAAAAATGCACTGGGAAATAAAGTCAGCTTTGGATGGATGGCACAATTCAGGATCAATGCTTTCAGATTTAAAATCTTTTCCACTGCTCGCTGTTTAAAAAAGTTGTTTAGAAGGTATTTAAAGGTATTTAGAAGGTATTTATTTAAATAACTTCTAAACAACAGAGCACCCTTTTATACATAGGTCAAAATAAACAACCAGTTTATTTATGCGGTGCCTAGTCTGTGGAACTCACAGTCACAAAATGAATAGATGGATGGATGGATAGATAGAGAGATACTGAATAGAGAGAGATGGATAATAGCTAGCTAGATAGCTAGATGATAGCGAAATAACTTGATAGATTAGATAGATAGATAGATAGATAGATAGATAGATAGATAGATAGATAGATAGATAGATAGATGGATGATAGATAGATAGATAGATAGATAGATAGATAGATAGATATGGATGGATGGATGTATAGATAGATATTGAATAGAGAGATAGCTAGATAATAGCTAGCTAGATAGCTAGATGATAGCAAAATAACTTGATAGATTAGATAGATAGATAGATAGATAGATAGATAGATAGATAGATGATATGATAGATAGATAGATATGGATGGATGTATAGATAGATATTGAATAGAGGGATAGCTAGATAATAACTAGCTAAATAGCTAGATGATAGCAAAATAACTTGATAGATTAGATAGATAGATAGATAGATAGATAGATAGATAGATAGATAGATAGATAGATGATATGATAGATAGATAGATAGATAGATAGATATGGATGGATGTATAGATAGATACTGAATAGAGGGATAGCTAGATAATAGCTAGATAGATAGCTAGATGATAGCTAAATAACTCGATAGATGATAGATTAGATTAGATAGATAGAAGATAGATAGATAGATAGATAGATAGATAGATAGATAGATAGATAGATAGATATGGATGGATAAATACTGAATAGAGAGAGAGAGAGATAATAGCCAGCTAGATAGCTAGATGATAGATAAATAACTAGATACTGTAGATGATAGATAAATGATAGATAGTAGGTAGGTAGGTAGTTAGGCAGACAGACAGACAGACAGACATAGACAGTCAGATAGATATAGATATATATATGGATGGATATTGAGAGATGGATAATAGATAGCTGATAGATAGCAGCTGTAAATGATAAGACAAACAGACAGACAGACAGACAGAGATAAGTGATAGCTAAATGATAGCTGGAGAGAGAGATTGAGTGAAGACAAAGGAGGGGCAGAGGGATGAACAGACAGACAAATAACTAAATAACTCTTCAGGCTTGTTTACACCGATTAATTAGAGACCATGTGCTGCACAGATTAAAGTGTTGGACTAAGAAAATCCATGAATGAAGGCAAATCTACGTGTCCCGAGTATAATGTTGCCGGATCCAATCTCCGGGACCAGAAATTTAGTCTTCCAAGCTTTCCGACTCGTGCTGGAGCCCATCCTTCGGGGAACGTCGCTCTCTCTCCAGAATATGTGCACTGGGTTGCTTTTTGCATAGTATTTATACGGTGCCTGGTTGTGTGTGGTACCACATAAATACTATGCATAGAATAGCCCAAAGAAGACATTCTTGGTGAGGGAGAAGTTCCCCAAGAATGGGCTCCGACACGACTCCAAAAGCTCACAAAACTAAACCTCTCGTTCCGGTGACCGACTCAGATTGGATCCTGTAAGACAGGGGTTCCCCAACCCCTCGGCCATGGCCCGGTACTGGGCTCCGGCTCATTTGGAACTGGGCCGCACAAGCGATGGGTAAGCATGCTTGAGAGCGCAGCTCCATTGGCACAAGCAAAGCCCCCTTGTGCAGAAATGGAGCTGCGCACGGGAGCGCACACGCCCATATTCCCTCCTCCCCCCGCCGGTCCGCAACGCTGGAAAGATTGGAGACCTCTACTGTGAGGCAATCCAGGCTGAATGCAAACCCAGTGGCGGCAAATTCACTGGAAGATTCTAGAACAGGGGTGTCAAACTCGATTTCATTGAAGGCCGCATTAGGGTTGTGTTTGACTTTGGGGAGCTCCGGGGGGGTAGGGCATAGCTGGGAGGGGGCATGGCTAGCTCGACGTCACTCATCGCGGCTCCGTTTTCGCAGGCGGCCCACCCAAGCTCCGTTTTCACTGGCAGAGGGCTGCAGGAGGCCATCGCGGCTGAAAACGGAGCCCAGGAGGGCCCAGTTGCTAAAAATTTTTTAGCAACTGGTTCCCTGCTCAGTTGCTGGGTGGATGTGGACATGGTAGGCATGGCCTACTTGGCTCTCCTGCACTACGATGGAGGTGTAGGTGTTTTCACCCTCCCCAAGCTCTGGAGGGTTTCTTTGAGCCTCCGGGAGGGCGAAAACGGACTCTCCCGGGCTCTGGAGGGTCTCTGGAGGCCGGAAACGGGCCCATTTCCAGACTTCCAGGAGGCCCGTTTTTCACCCTCCCAAGGCTTTGGAGGCTTTCCTTGAATTGCAGGCCCGTTTCCGGACTTCTGGAAGTTCCAGGACACCCGTTTTTCATCCTCCACGCAGGCCCTGCAATTACCTGGCATCCAAAATGGGCCGCGTGGAGATTCCTGGGAGGGGTGGGGTGGGGTAGGCAGGGCCAGCAAGTCCTTGCAACTACCGGTTCGGCGAACCAGATATAAAATTAGTATCCGGTTTGCCTGAACCAGTCCGAACTGGCTGAATCCCACCCCTGCCAGGAGGCCTGCATATGGCCGTCCCGAGCTACATTTTTGCTGGCAGAGGCCCTGTGGGCCGGTCCTTCGCTGCTTCCAGGATGGGCCCACGGGCCAGATCTAGGCACCCTGCGAGCCAGATCTGGCCCGCGGGCCTTGGGTTCGATACCCCTGTTCTAGAACAACGAAAATTCTCAAGGATTGAGCTGGGAACACCATTGGAAACCCTCCCAGCTCCTGGTGAAAAGTGTGAAAAGAGGCCTTTTTCGAAGCAGCAGCCATTGTGGGTTTGTCGTACCGCAAAACGAGGACGTGAACCCAAAGCCAACCTCTTTCATGTCCCTCTTGGCAGCTCGTCTGTGGTCCTCGGTTTGCCCACGAGATCCGTGTCATGTGGCCATGATTGAGACCAGCTTCCCCCACCCCAGACACCATCCAGACGTGGGTGGGTGGGGGATTAAAGGGCTTTCCATCCTAGCTTGGTGACAACGGAGGGTTTTACGATCCCAGGGCCTCTGCGTGACGTCCGAGGACACGGCTTCCGTTTCTCCATTTTTAGCAACTGGCGTTCAAATGTCTGATATTAGTCACTGTCCTAAGACACTTTGTTAGGCCCAGTTTGGATAAAAGAAGAAACATCTGCGATTATTATTCATCCAGAACAAGGGCTGGAAATATTTTAAGTCGAAAGGATGGGAAGCAGAGAGGCTGAGCCAGTTCAAAATTTGAGATCCTGAAAATGATCTTTTCTTCTGTGGGTTTAACAGGTCGACCCATCCAGGAATCCTCAAATCACACCCAAATATATCCAAGGGGCTGTTTTAATGATGCATTTATTATTTCTTCATTCAATTGGTAGCGATGGTGGCGGGAGGTTCGAGAACCAATAGCAAAAACCCCTGCCCCCCCCCATGCCCAGCTGAGCCACGCGATCATCAGAGGCTTTTTTTTTTTTAACTTTTAAAAGCATTTTTTCTACAACCTCTTCGGCTGAAGAAATGCTTTTAAAAGTTTTTTTAAAAAGCCTCTGACGATCGCGCGGCTCAGCTGGAATCGTCAGAGTGTTTTAAAAGCATTTTTTCTACAACCTCTTCGGGCCGAAGAGGTTGTAGAAAAAAAAAATGCCTTTAAAAGCCTCTGATGATCCCAGCTGAGTTGCCTGATCGTCAGAGGCTTTTGTTTTAACTTTTAAAAGCATTTTTTGCTGTTGTTTTTAAAAGTAAAAAAAAAAAAAGCGTCTGACGATCAGGCAACTCAGCTGGGATCGTCAGAGGCTTTTAAAGGCTTTTTTTTTTTTTGGTAGAAAAAATGCTTTTAAAAGTTAAAAAAAAAATTTGGCCACACCCATCCAGTCACATTAACCCCCTCCCCCCATCAAGCCACACCCACAGAACTGGTAGTAACAAATTTTACATTTCACCACTGGGTGAGTTGGCAGGTGGGCCCACTTGCAGTCGCCGCTACCAATTCGCCCGAATCGGTCCGAACCGGCTGAATATCACCTCTGGTTAAGATAGCAGGGACCTGTTGGAATTTTGGGAACTTCCTTTCTGTCCCTGGATCATCTTTTACCTCAGTGATCTCCCCAGTCTGGCATCTCTTTCTGGATTCCTGTGTTCCCGCCGAGTCTTTTTCCTGGCAGAACGTTTTTTATACCTTCCTGTGCAAATCCTACACAACAAACACACTCCCCCCCCTTTCCCTTCCACCACTGCTTTCATCTCAGATGTTTCCTGCGGCGGGTTTTATGTGCTTTTTTTCTTTTTATTTTCATTTGTTTATTTCCCGCCTTTATTCTTTTTTTTTTTTTTACAAATAACTCAAGACAGAGGACCTACCCAACGCACCTTCTTCGTCCTGTTTTCCACACAACAACCACAACGTCGAGAAATGGACTGGCCGAAAGTCACCCAGCTGATCAGGCGGGACTAGAACTCACAATCTCTTGCTTTCTAGCTTGAAGTCTTAAGCACTAGACCAAACTGGCTCTGGGTCTCTCTTCCTTCCCCTCCCTCCCTCCCTCTCTTTCTCTCTCTCTTTCTCTTTTCTCTCTCTGCCCTCTGTTTTTTTTCTCTGTATCTTTCTCTCTCTCTCTCCTCTTTTCTTTCTTTCTTTCTCTCTCTTTCTCTGTCCTTCTCTTTTCTCTCCTTTCAATTTTCTCTCTTTTTCTCTCCTTCTCTTTTCTCTCTTTCTCTGACCTCTTTTCTCTTTCTCTGACCTCTTTTCTCTCTTTTTTTCTCTCTCTCCTTCTGTTTTCTCTCTTTTTCTGTACTTCTCATTTCTCTTTCTGACTCTTTTTCTCTCTCCTCTTTTTTCTTTCTCTCTCTCTCTGTCCTTCTCTTTTCTCTCTTTTCTCTCCTTTATCTTTCTATTTTTTCTCTCCTTCTCTTTTCTCTCTCTTTCTCTGACCTATTTTCTCTTTTTTCTCTCTTTCTCCTTGTTTTCTCTCTTTTTCTGCACTTCTCATTTTTCTTTGTCTCTCTTTTTTCTCTCTGACCTCTTTTCTCTCTTTCTCTCTCCTTTCTCTTTCTCCTCTTTCTCACTCTCTTTCTCTTTCCTTCTCTTTTCTCTCCCTTTCTCTGTCTCCTTTTCTCTCTTCTTTCTCTTCTTCTTTCTCTCCTTCTCTTTGCCTCTCTCCTTATTTCTCTTTCTCTCTCTCCTTTTCTTTCTCTTTCTCTCTTTCTCTGTCCTTCTCTTTTCTCTATCTTTCTATTTTCTCTTTCTTCCCTCTTTTCTCTCTTTCTCTGATCTCTTTTCTCTCTCTCTTTCTTTTTTCTCTCTCTTTTTGTACTTCTCATTTCTCTTTCTGTCTCTCTTTTTCTGTCTTCTTTTTTCTCTTTCTCTCTCTTCTTTCTCTTTCTCTCTCCTTCTCTTTCTCGCTCTTTCTCTTTCCTTCTCTTTTCTCTCCCTTTCTCTGTCTCCTTTTCTCTCTTCTTTCTCTCTTCTTCTTTCTCTCCTTCTCTTTGCCCCTCTCCTTCTCTCTCTCTCTCTCTCTCCTTCTCCTTTCTCTCTCTTTTTCTCTCTCTCTCTCACTCAAACAAACACGGACTGCTTCCTATACTGGCCATAGATCATCCTGTCTTTTCTTCAGTGGGGGGTGACTAGATGGTCTCACTTCACCCAGTTCTAGTTTACAGACCGGAGAGTTTTATTCCCATATAAGATGCCACTGGAAAAAGCCCAATATGTATGAATTGGCCATTCAGGTTGCCACGGGTACAAATGAACGAGTGACGTGCCAGAATTTGGCAAAAGTGACGAATAACTTTGGGGGAAAAAATAGTTGCAACATTTCGAATGAATGTGATTCCACGGAAATCATTTATTCAGCTGAGTGGTGTACATGAATATATGAGGACAAGATAACGGAATTTTAAAAATGGGATTTGGAAACTCAGGAATGAAGGAGAACGGCGGCTCCAGCTGCTCTTTTTCTAGCTGTTTAGAAAAAGTGTAGTTTCAAATGCACGCTTAAGCCATCCACGCCTGGCAAAAAAATAAATATAACTCCCAAAGCATAAACAATTTGATTTTTTTCGGGAGCGTGGATAAATATGAGGGATAGAAGAATGATGCAAAAATCAGCGTGGGGAACCCATTCTCTTAGGAAAGAGTTTTAAAAAAGGAAATTTGAGTGCCAAATGAAAAGATAACAGTCATAGAGTCTGAGGGCCGGGAGGGATCTTGGAGGTCATCTAGACGAACCCCCTTCCCAAGGCAGAAGTTCTCAACTTATGACCACAATTGAGAGCAGAATATCCTGTTAAGCAAGGGGATTGTTAGTTGAGACGCGCCCAATTTTACAATCTTTTTTTTTTTTTTTGCCACAGTTGTTAAGCGAATCACACAGTCATTAAAGCAAATTCCCTTGGCAACTGGCATGTATTTATGACAGTTTCAGGGTCCCAATTATGTACAAACGTCCCAGTCCGCTTCCGACAAGCGAAGTCGACGGGGAAAGCCCGATTCACTTAACAACCATGTTACTAATAGAGTGACTGCAGTGGTTTACTTAAACCACCATGGCAAGAAAAGTCATAAAATGGGGCAAAATTTCAGTTAACAAATGTCTCACTTAGCAACAGGCATTTTGGGCTCAAATTGTGGCCATAAGTTGAGGACTACCTGCAATTCACTTAATCACCGTGGCAGAAATGACTCAGTTAGTGACCTCACTGCTTAGCGACCGAAGCTCTGATTCCAATTTCGGTCATAAGTTGAGAACCACCTGTACCCACCATCTCCAGGTTAATGTTGATGGAATCTAGGTGTCTTGTGGGATCAATGGTTTGAGACTTTGAAGAGTGGTGCGGTGGCCTAGAGGTGGAGCTCTCGCCTCACATTCAGGAGGCTGTGAGTTCGATCCTAGGTAGAAGCAGATATTTCTCTCTCTGGGTACAATGAGAATATATCTGCCGAACAAAACTCCTCATCGGAGACATGAAGGGCATCCGGCCATTAAAACACTCTGCTAGCTCCATTCAGTTGCCCAGACTCCACCCCACAAGGGATTATGGCGTCGTTAAAAGGAGATGATTTTACTACCTGCTGCAAACTGGTAGTAAAGGTAAGTAGAACCCACCCCGATCTACTTGAACCCCCAAATTCTCATCCCGTAAATACCGTCAGTTTCCCAGCCATATTAGGGCATCTTCGAAGAAGATTTCGTTGTCCCCAAATTTTTCACCCAGCCAAGTCTTCAAACCAGAAGCAAATCACTTCCATTCCAACTGAGTCATTCAAACATTGCGAAAGCACTAATATTCTGTTTTTTCCTCCTCCTCTTCTTTCCGTCATCCTCCGTCCCGTATGTTTAACATTAGAAGTCGGAGGACATGAACTAACTATTGTTGATGAATCTGTAAAACTACTTGAGAGCCTCTTTTGGCCGGGGCCTAAAAGCTTGAAATGAAAATTAAATTCCTTCCTTCTCCGGCCTCCCTCCCTCCTTCCTCATTCCTGCTCGCAGCTGATTTGCCTGCAAGCCATTTGAACCCCAAACTGATTAATTAGCAAAGTAAATTCCAGAGGGCCAAAGGGAGCTGGTGGAGCTGTGATTTAATGGTGGCTCTTGGAAATTTCAGTGTAAAGCAGGACTAGAACTCACAGACTCCTGGTGGTTGGCTTAAAGTAAGTCACTCAGCTGGCTTTCATGCTTAAGGTAGGACTAGAACTCACCGTCTCCGGGTGATTGTCCCAAAATCACCCAGCCGGCTTTCATGGCTAAGGCGGGACTAGAACTCACCGACTCCTGGTGATTGGCCAACCGTCAGACAGCAAGCTTTCGTGCCTAAGGTAGAACTAGAACTCACTGACTCCTGGTGATCGGCCAACAGTCAGACAGCAAGCTTTCGTGCCTAAGGCGGAACTAGAACTCACCATCCCCTGGTGATCGGCCAACAGTCAGCCAGCCAGCTTTCATGGCTAAGGCGGAACTAGAACTCACCGACTCCTGGTGATCGGCCAACAGTCAGACAGCAAGCTTTCGTGCCTAAGGCGGAACTAGAACTCACCATCCCCTGGTGATCGGCCAACAGTCAGCCAGCCAGCTTTCGTGCCTAAGGCGGAACTAGAACTCACCGTCTCCTGGTGATTGTCCCAAAATCACCCAACCGGCTTTCATGGCTAAGGCGGGACTAGAACTCACGGACTCCTGGTGATTGGCCAACCATCAGACAGCAAGCTTTCATGGCTAAGGTGGAACTAGAACTCACCGACTCCTGGTGATTGGCCAACCGTCAGACAGCAAGCTTTCGTGCCTAAGGCGGAAGTAGAACTCACCGTCTCCTGGTGATTGGCCCAAAGTCAGCCAGCCAACTTTCATGGCTAAGGCGGACTAGAACTCACTGACTCCTGGTGATTGGTCCAAAGTCACCCAGCCGATTTTCATGCCTAAGGCGAAACTAGAACTCACCGTCTCCTGGTGATCGGCCAACAGTCAGCCAGCCGGCTTTCATGGCTAAGGCGGGACTAGAACTCACCGTCTCCCGGTGATTGGCCCAAAGTCACCCAGCCGGCTTTCATGCCTAAGGCGAAACTAGAACTCACTTTCTCCTGGTGATTGTAACATAGTTGTTAAGGGAATCTGGCTTCCCCATTGACTTGGCTTGGTAGAAGGTCGCAAAAGGTGAACACATAACCGTCATACGCACATGCCAGTTTCCAAGCGTCTGACTTTTGATCACATGGCCACGGGGATGCTGCAAGGGTCGTAAGCAGTGGTGGGATTCAGCCGGTTCGCACCACTTCGGGAGAACAGGTTGTTAACTTTCTGAGAAGTTTGGCAAATCGGTTGTTGGAAGAAATCATTAGGGCAGAGAAACCGGTTGTTAAATTACTTGAATCCCACCTCTGGACGTAAGTGTGAAAAACAGTCATTTTTTCAGTGCTGTTGGGACGTCAAACCATTACTAAATGAGTGGTTATAAGTCGAGGACTCCCCGTAGAGGGAAATCCATCTTGTGTGCATCGTAGAGTCGGTTGGAAACTAGCTGAAGCAGGTTTGAGTCGGCCGGCTGTGAGCCAGGCTCCCAGACTTCACGTAGAGTTTTCTGTCCAGAGGTTCCAGATGTTTTACAGCTTGGGGGGGAAAAAGTTCTCATCCCTAAGAAATGTCAAGAATTCCGAAGTAGGATTTTTAAAAAGGGAGCCGTCGGTTACTCAGCGTGCAAAACGAGGGGAAGGTTGGCTAAGAGCGAGGACGAGAAAGCTGATACTACGGGGAGGAAGAGGAGGAGGGGAGTTTAAGAAAGTTTAAGGATGTTTGGCTGGCGAGGGGATGATTGACAGCACTTGACAAGTCCCACATGGGGTTCACTCAGTGACATGCAAGTTGGGTCCTGTCCGATGCATCCAGCCTGCCCCCTACTGGTCAGAGATGGCGATGCCTTTCTCGTTTAAATCGGCTTTTATATAAATGGTATTGTTAAATAGACAGAATTTAGGGAAATAATTGCGAATTGTATTACGTTGTGTTATTTGAATTAAGCACTTTGTTTAAATGTTAAATTGGTATATTTTCAAGATTAGACTTAAATTTGATGAAGTAATAATTAAATAAAGACTGAATGAACATTACAGAGAGTAATAATAAAACGTAAGGAAGTTCTAGAAATGGAAATAAGATTTAGAAATGTAAACATGTTTGAATTGTATTTTTAATAGTGAGTATTTGGGGTAAGAATTGTGAAATATATTATGAGGTATTAATTGAATTAAGATTTAAGGTGGATTAATAGAAGGGTAATTGCTTTGATTAAGTTAATATGAGGTAGCTTTCTATAAGATGGTAATAGTTGAGATAGGTGATAAGTGATAAGGCAAAAATAGAATATATGAAATTTTGTTAAAGATGAACAAAAAGTTGAACAAATTTATGACCGGATCAATGCTCTTTTCCGAAAAGATGTATTGTATGTTTATTTGTGTGTTTTAAAAAAAAAATAAAAAAATAAAAATCTAAAAAAAATAAAGAGATGGCGATGCCTTAATTTGGGAAACAAAATTAATTGGGAACGAATCTCCCAATACAGATAGTCCTCGACTTATGACCACAACGGAGGCCAACATTTCTGTTGCTAAACAATTGTTAAGTGAATTTGGCCCCATTCAACCGCCTTACTGGCCACCGTTGTTAAGTGAACCGCTGCAGGTGTTAAATTAGTGACATGGTTGTTAAGTGAATCTGGCTTCCCCATTGAATATGCTGTTCAAAAGGGGATCATGAGACCCCGGGACGCCGCAACCGTCATAAATATGAGTCAGTTGCCAAGCGTCTGAATTTTGATCACTTGACTATGGGGAAGCTGTAACGGTCGTAAGTCTGAAAAATGGTCATGTCACTTTTTTCAGTGAATCAATTAACTAATCAGGGAGAGAAGCAACCTAGAACGAAGGAGAAACTTCCTAGCAGTGAGGATGATTAACCAGTGGAACTGCTTGCCACCAGAAGTTGTTGGGTGTTCCATCACTGGAAGTTTTTAAGAAGAGATTGGACAATCGCTTGTCTGAGATAGTATAGGGTTTTCTTCTTGAGCAGGGAGCTGGACTAGAAAACCTCCAAGGTCCCTTCCAGCTCTATTCTGATTGAATCTTCGCAGATATTAAATTAGGAACCCGGTTGTTAAGTGAATGACTTTGCTTCCCCATTGACTTTGCTTGTCAGAAGGTTGTAAAAAGGGAACACACTGCAACTGTCATAAATACGAGTCAGTTGTCAAGCGTCTGAATTTGGACCCTTGGGGATGCTGCAATGGTCATAAAGGGGGGGAAACGGTCATAAGTTACTGCATAAACACTGCAGTCGTTAAGTGAATCATGCCGGCAGATCTGGCTTCTTCCATTGACTTTGCTCATCGGAAGCAGAGCTGGGAAGGTTACTAATGGTGAAAAATTGGGTGCAAATCGCTTAACCGCCACTTTACTTAGCAACATAAATCCTGGTCCCAATTGTGACTGTAAGTCGAGGACTAGATGGATCTGTCTTATCGATCTTCGGTCTTGTGTAAAAATTCTATTTCAAAAATGTATTCCGTTCCTCCCTCCTCTTCCTTTTCATTCTCTCCTCCCCTCCCTTTCCCACCCTTCTTTCTTTCTTTCTTTCTTTCCCACCCTCCTGACCAAGAGGGTTGGACTAGATGACCTCCAGGGTCCCTTCCAACTCTGTTATTCTGTTAAGTGCACCAATGGTTTAGGTCCACTCCCTCTTGCTTCCCTTCCCAGCTTCGCTCACAATCTCTCAATCCATAAAAGCCACATACCGACTCCACTAGGACACAATTCAAGAATCCCATACGACACGGTCAAATGCTTTCTACAGATATTTCATATTTGCGGTCAAATGCCTTTAAGGCCGGTTTCTCAGAAAAGGAAGGAAAGGATTTGGAGGGTGGGCAAGTCTTCCTCCTCTCTGCACCCATTTTACAGCTCTCAGCTCTGCTGGTCCATGAACTTCTTCTTGGAGATCTTCATGGCAGCCTTAATTTCTCGGTTGATTATTTCTTGCCAGGGTTGGCTGTGAATAAGGAGGAACAATTGGCGGACAAAAGTCAGATTAGGAGGCCCGTGGGAATGTCACAGAATGGGAACATGGCCAGGAAAATGTCAGAAGAGCCTCTACTACAGCTAGTTCTTGACTTACAACACCTTCTGTCCAGCGGTGGGTTTCAAATTTTTTTACTACTGGTTCTGTGGGCGTGGCTTGGTGAGCGTGACATGGATTGGTGGGCGTGGCTTGGTGGGCATGGCAGGGGAAGGATACTGTAAAATCTCCATTTCCACCCCACTCCAGGGGAAGGTTACTGCAAAATCCCCATTTACTCCCAATCAGCTGGGACTTGGGAGGCAGAGAATAGATGGGGGCGAGGCCAGTCAGAATTTTTACTACCAGTTTTCTGAACTACTCAAAATTTCCGCTACTGGTTCTCCAGAACTGGTCAGAACCTGCTGAAACCCACCTCTGCTTCTGTCCCTCCCTCCCTCCCTTCCTCCCTCTTCCCTTCCCTTCTTTCCTATTCTCCTTCCTTCCTTCCTCTTTCTTTCTTTCTTTCTTTCTTTTTCTTCCTCCCTCCCTCCCTCCCTCCTCTTCCTTTTCATTCTCTCCTCTCCTCCCCTCCCTTTCCCACCTTCCTTTCTTTCTTCTTTCTTTCTTTCTTTCTTTCCTTTCTTTCTTTCTTCCTCCTTCCCTCCCTCCCTCCTCTTCCTTTTCATTCTATCCTCTCCTCCCCTCCCTTTCCCATCTTTCTTTCTTTCTTTCTTTCTTTCTTTCTTTCTTTCTTTCTTTCTTCTCTTCCTTCCTTGGTCTTCTGTTCCATTCTCCCCTCCCTTTCACTCTGTCCTTCCTTTCTTCCTTCCTTCCTTCTTTCTTTCCTTCATCCCTCCCTCCCTCCCTCTTCTTTTCCCTTCCCTTCCCTTCCCTTCTCTTCTCTCCTCCCCTCTCTTCCTCTTTCCTTCTTCCCTCCTTCCCTCCCGCTTACCTTCCCTTTTTTTTCTCTTCTGTCATTCTCTTTCCTTCCTTCTTTTACCTGCAACGATTTACCTTTAAAGACCTTTAAACTGCAACTGCCTGTCCCAGGTCCCAAATTCAGTCTGAACAATAATATTTACCCGGCTTTTATTTCTGGAGGTTGAGGGAGGGTTTTCGTGAATCCTCTTTTTCCTACTAACCAGTAGGTGTCTTCCAACCCTTTGCCCTATTTAAAAAAGGGACGCGTGAATCCAATAGAATAGGTATATATATATATATGTGTGTGTGTGTGTGTGTGTGTGTGTGTGTATAGGTCTTTGATTATTCGGGTTTTCTCCCGCGTAAAATTGGAGGTGGAGCTTGGCTGTGTTCTGATTGGGTGGAGGTGTGTTCTGATTGGTTGGTGGTTTGGCTGTGCTCTGATTGGATGGGGGGTTGGCTGTGCTCTGATTGGATGGGTGTGTGTTCTGTTTAGGTGGGGGCTTGGTTGTGCTTGAGTTAGTCTGAGTAGCAGGGGGATTTGAGCTGGTGAGCTGCGTTGCTGTTGTTTGGCTTCGTGTTCGTGGCCGTGCCACCTCTTCATGGTGGGTGTCAAACCTCCACCCAATCAGAACACACCTCCACCCAATCAGAACACAGCCAAGCTCCCACCCAATCAGTTCACACCCCCACTGGCAGTTAAAAGGAAGAAACAGCTGCGATCACACACATTGCTCCTAGAAGCACGAAGCCGAGAACACCAGCCTGAAGATGACGAATGAGACTTCGTCGCAAGTCAAGAGGACTAGTCCCTTGAAACAATTAGACAACACCATTCCAGCACGATGGCCCAACAGTTAAAGATGCTGAGCAGCTTGGGTCCGAGACCCAGGCACCATACAATGGAGTAAATTCCCCTTACTGGCACCAGCTCCTGCCCACCTAGCAGTCCTCGACTTACAACTGCAATTGAGTTCACAATTTCCACCGCTAAGAGAGAGAGTTGTTGTGAGTTTTGCTCCGTTTTACGACCTTTCTTGCCAGAGCTGTTAAGAGAACCACTGCAGTTGTTATGTTGTTAGCACAGCTATCAAGCACATCTGGCTTCCCCACTGACTTTTCTTATCAGAAGGTCGCAAAAGGGGAATCACATGACTCCGGGAACACTGCAACCATCATAAATATGAGACAAGCGTCTGAATTTTGATCACGTGACCACGGGGAATGCTGCAATGGTCGTAAGTGGGGGAAAACGGTCGTAAGCAGTGGTGGGACTTGAATAACTTAACAACCCATTCTCTGGCTGGGTAGGCGTGGCTGGTTGGTCATGTGACTGGGTGGGCGACATCACTCATCACACCCAGCCCCGCCTCCTTGCCACTTCCCTCAAAGGCAGAGGCAGGATTCAGCCGGTTTGGGCTAATCACACCACTGGCTGGCCAGTGGCCCCTCCCCTTTTTTCAGCTGTTTTGGGGGCCTTTTTCAAGCTGTTTTTGGGCCATTTTCAGGCTGTTTTTAGGCCTGTTTTTGGCCCCAAAAACAGCCCAAAATAGCCCAGAAAACAGGCCGAAAAACGAGCAGGGGTGGGGCCAGCGAATGATGGGATTTGCAGGTTCGCCGAATTGCGCAGAATCTTAACTACCGGTTCGACTAAATCGGTGCGAACCGGAAGCAACCCACCTCTGGTCGTAAGTCACTTTTTTCAGTGCCGTCGTAACTTTTTTGGGGGGTAACCTTTAGAGTAACGATCGCTAAATGAACGGTTGAAAATCAAGGACACGACTGGACAGGGGGAACTTTATCCGTTCCTTCATTCCAGGGCATCGCACTGAACCTTCTTACCTTCAGTTCTGTCTTCCCCCTGAAGTTCATTTTGTAACCTTCTTTAAGACTGTGAAGGATCCTCATGGTATTTTGGCTGATGTGAATCCTGTAGGCTGATTTTTTTTAAAAAAGAAAATTTTAACGAGAAAGAAAAAGCATACATGAATCCTGGTGCATCTCTCGTACATATGTTTGAAAGCAAGAGAGAAATAAAAAAAAGGAGGAAAGCAGAATGAACTCATCTAGGTATGTTTCCTATTTGGTGGTCTCTCCGGTAAGGCTGACACATGCTTTCTTGTCATTTTGAGTTCAAACCTGGTTACTTTGGTAACAAAACTGGTCTGTTTCCATCAAGGTCATCTTGCTTGCTCTCTAAGATAATGCTTGCAAGAATGCAAAATAACAGAGCTGGAAGGGACCTTGGAGGTCTTCTAGTCCAGCCCCCTGGACAGGAGACCTTCTACCATTTCAGTCTCTTCTTAAAAACTTCCAGTGTTGGAGCACTCACAACTTCTGGAGGCAAGTTGTCCCATTGATTAATTGTTCTACTAACTGTCAGGAAATTTCTCCTTAAGATCGGAGTTGCCTGGACACCATGGTGGAAAATATTAAATTGAAAATGAATACAGCAATAGAGAGAGATGAAAGAGGAGTAGAGAGTAGAGAAATGGAAGAGAAGGGGAGAAGAGAGAGGGATGGACGAGAGGGGAGGAAGGAAGAGAGGGGAAATGGAAGAGAGATGGAAGAGAAGGGGAGAAGAGAGAGGGATGGAAGAGAGGGGAGGAAGGAAGAGAGGGGAAATGGAAGAGAGATGGAAGAGAAGGGGAGAAGAGAGAGGGATGGAAGAGAGGGGAGGAAGGAAGAGAGGGGAAATGGAAGAGAGATGGAAGAGAAGGGGAGAAGAGAGAGGGATGGAAGAGAGGGGAGGAAGGAAGAGAGGGGAAATGGAAGAGAGATGGAAGAGAAGGGGAGAAGAGAGAGGGATGGAAGAGAGGGGAGGAAGGAAGAGAGGGGAAATGGAAGAGAGATGGAAGAGAAGGGGAGAAGAGAATAGGAGAGAGGGTCAGACAGGGAGGAAGAAAGGAGGAGAAGGAGAAAGGAAGAGGAAGTAGAGAGGAGGGGAAGAGGAGGGGAAGAGAAAGTAAGAAGGAAAGAAGAGAGGGAGCTGGCAGGATTGAGAAGAAAGATTGCTGTACAACAAAAAAAAGATGAAATGGAAGAAAGGCAACCCCGAACACATATAAATATACTAAGATAAAGAATGAATGGTTAAAAAAATAAAAGAGAATAAATATGAATAAGCAGGAAAATTAGAATTTGAGGGCGAATGAAGATCTTGTTTATATAAATAAGCAAAGAAATATTGAGATATGATTAAAAAGGGGGGGGAAGAAAATTGTGGCAAAAATTATAATTGAGTAAAATGTATTTGAATTTGATAAATTGTATAAGATAAGATATGGCCAATACTCCGTTCCAAAAAAAATGTGGGGGAATGTGGGGGGAACCAATAAAACTTGATTTTTTTTTAAAAAAAGGAAATTTCTCCTTAATTCTCCTTAATGCTTCTCTCCTTGATTGGTTTCCATCCGTTGCTTCTTGTCCTGCCTTCAGGTGCTTTGGAGAATAGGTGGATACCTCCCCCTCTTCTTTGTGACAGCTCCTCAAATATTGCAAGACCGTTAGTAGGTCAACTCCTAGTCCTTAATCTCTTCTTAAAA
Organism: Pantherophis guttatus; assembly: GCF_059756535.1. NCBI lineage: Eukaryota > Metazoa > Chordata > Lepidosauria > Squamata > Colubridae > Pantherophis > Pantherophis guttatus. Next base: position 4,216,825 of record NC_142067.1, on the reverse strand, counting down.
TCCTCCAGTGTTGGGAGTGTACCCACAACTTCTGGTGGCATGTAGTTCCACTGGTTAATTATTCTCACTGTCAGGAAATTTCTCCTTAATTCCAGGTTGCTTCTCTCCTTGAATGGTTTCCATCCATTGCTTCTTGTCCTGCCTTATTCAGGGGCTTTGGAGAATAGATTGGCCCCCACCACCCCCAGACAAATTTCAGATTAAAGGCCTTGCTGGCAACTCCATGCCAACATTTCCTTGACACAACTGTTGTGGCTCCGTTGCCTGAGCCTGGGCTATCGACAGATGCAGACTCTGAGAGTGAGGGAGAGGAGTTGGCAAGGCCTCCCTCTCCAGGACCCTCCTCTCTGGCAATGCCTCCGGAGGACACCGAAGGCCAAACGATAGGCTCAGAGCCAAGCACGTCCCCGCAGCCACAGGTGGACAGCGACGAAGGAGATAAGTGCTGGCTGGACCCTCGGCAGAGGCGCAGGAAGAAGCGTGCGCAGCAGAGGGGAAGGCGTGCCAGAGATTAGCTGAGTCACTGGACCACACCCCACAGGGTATAAATGTGGGTGTGGTGGCCGGTTCAGTTTGTGACGAGCAAAAACTAGAAATAATCCATGATCTCTGCGTTACTGGACTTTGCCTGCTTTATCGGACTGCATTTGGATTAATCCTTGTATTGTTGACACTCTGCCTGTTTTATCAGAATGCTGGCAGTCTAATCTTTGTTTTGTGTGAGTAAAGTCTGAATTGGCAGCTAGCCACTGGGTTGCTGCCAGCTTTCTCTTCAAAGAGTTTTGTCGTGTGGCTTATTAACTCCGGGCTGTCTGTGGGGGGTGCGTGTGGGGTAGGAGGACAAAACAACAACACTCAATCCTTACGCAATCCTGTAGACTCTATTCGGGAAGCTGTATTCACTGTGTCTCCAAACAGGCAATACCTGGGCATGGTGAGGCCTACCACTCCTGCAGCACAAGGACCTAGGAAAAGTAAAAAGATATTTTTTAAAAAATTTTTTACCTCAGATGGATCTAGGTTTTGCGACCAGATCATAGAAAATGGCAAAAAAACCAACAACAACAGTGCAAGATCAGAAGATGTGGAGAGACCTGGCCTGTAGACTCAGTTGATTGAATAGAATAGAATGATACAGTTGGAAGGGACCTTATAGGTCATATAGTCCAACCCCCTCCTGCCCCAAGCAGGAGACCCAGTGGTGAAATCTAATTTTTTTTTACTACCGGTTATGTGGGTGTGGCTTGGTGGGCGTGACAGGGGAAGGATACTGCAAATTCTCCATTCCCTCCCCACTCCAGGGGAAGGATACTGCAAAATCTCCATTCCTACTCCACTCCAGGGGAAGGATACTGCAAAATCTCCATTCCACCCCACTCCAGGGGAAGGATACTGCAAATTCTCCATTCCCACCCCATTCCAGGGGAAGGATACTGCAAAATCTCCATTCCCACCCCACTCCAGGGAAGGATACTGCAAAATCTCCATTCCCACTCCACTCCAGGGGAAGGATACTGCAAATTCTCCATTCCCTCCCCACTCCAGGGGAAGGATACTGCAAATTCTCCATTCCCTCCCCACTCCAGGGGAAGGATACTGCAAAATCTCCATTCCCTCCCCACTCCAAGGAAAGATACTGCAAAATCTCCATTCCCACCCCACTCCAGGGGAAGGATACTGCAAATCTCCATTCCCACCCCACTCCAGGGGGAAGGACATTGCAAAATCTCCATTCCCACCCCATTTCTGGAGCCACCCAGAGGTGGTATTTGCCGGTTCTCCGAACTGCTCAAAATTTCCGCTACCGGTTCGCCAGAACCTGTCAGAACCTGCTGGATTTCACCCCTGAGGAGACCCTATGCCATTTCTGACAGATGGCAGTCCAATCTCTTCCTGAAAGCTCCTTATTTCCAGGTTGAATCTCTCCTTGGCCAGTTTCCATCCATTTGGAATGGATAACACCATCAGGTTATGCTAAGCCAAGGCAAAGTTTTCCGCAAGAATCAGGTACGGTTAAGTTGGACTACAGTTTTAAGGACTTCAAATTTATTGCAATCTTGTTTTATTCATTGTCAACTGATATTGGAGCATAGAAACAAGGCGGGCAGGTACATAAATCCTAAAAAATAAATGAACTGCAGTGATTTCACACTGGAACAGGAATACGGGCAGTCCCCGACTTACAGCAGTTCATTTAGTGACCGTCCAAAGTTACGACGGCACTGAAAAAAGTGACTTATGACCGTTTCTCACACTTAGACAGTTGGCAACTGGCTCGTAGTTATGACGGTTGCAGCGTCTTGGAGTCCTGTGATAACCTTTCGTGACCTTCTGACCAACAAAATCAACAGCAAAGCCAGATTCACTTAACAACCCAACTTAATGGCAATGATTCATTTAACAACAGTGGCAAGAAAGATCCTAAAATGGGACAAAGCTCACTTAACAAATGTTTCGTTTAGCAACAGAAATTGGGAGGGGTGTCAATTGTGGTCGTAAGTTGAGGCTAGCGGTGGGTTTCAAATTTTTTTACTACCGGTTTTGTGGGTGTGGCTTGGTGGGCGTGGCAGGGGAAGGATACTGCAAAATCTCCATTCCTTCCCCAATTCCAGGGGAAGGTTACTACAAAATCCCCATTTCCTCCCGATCAGCTGGGACTCGGGAGGCAGAGAATAGATGTGGGGGCCGGGGCCAGTCAGAATTTTTACTACCGGTTCTCCGAACTACTCAAAATTTCCGCTACCGGTTCTCCAGAACTGGTCAGAACCTGTTGATACCCACCTCTGGTTGAGGCCCAATCTGTATAGTCTATCATCTGTCCATTGCACTTTCCATTATTCCTTATCCACGGCTTTAAAAGGGGAGGTCAAGTTAGGATTTGAACTTGAAGCAGAAAATTGTGTCAAGGGTGTGTCCACCAACCTCCATTTTCACGGAACAAGCAGGCACGACAAAGAAGCCATCAGTAAAAATTCAAGGCCTCAATAAATTTAACACCAGAATGAAAACTCCTCGGGCGCTAGATCACATGAAGCAGGAAGAAATACACCTTGATACCTGAATGCAGCCCCATCCGTATCTTAACCGGCAAATCCGGGATATGTTTCACTTTGAAAGCTCCCACTGAGCTGAGGATATCCAGAGACATGTTGGCGATCTCAGCGGCATGCCTGTGGCCATTGCGTGTCGGGAGCCCCGATGCCACCATATAAGCATCGCCGATGGTCTCCACCTGGAAATCAAAATATTATCTGTATTTATTTCTTTTTTTTCCCCTTTTTTAAAAATTTGTAATTTTATTATAACGCATATATGACATTCACATAACATACAACATATACATATCTTATCTCTTTTAAACATTGTTTCTTCGTGGTCTTCTTTCTGTTATTTTATCTTTCTTCCCCTATGTCTTCGTTTCTTTCTTCTTCTTCTTTTTTTTTTCTTTCCCCATTGTCCTTTTATTTCCCCCCTCAAAAAATATGTTTTTTAGCTTTAACAAGCTTAACTTTATACATTTCTCTACAATTATTATATACATATTTTAATTATATCTTTAATATGATACCTTTCTATATTCTTGTTACATAACAAATTTTATTTTTTTTAATTTATACTACTTGTTTTTGTCCGTTTCGATATTTTTATTCCACTCCATGCATTTGTATATATTTGTATATACAAATATATATAAATGTATATGTATAAATATATTTGTATATATTTTATATGTCTAATTTTCTCCCCTGATAGTTATCATTCTTTATTTCTCGCCTTAAGCCATTTATACCAGTTATTCCATATTCTATAATAATCCGTCTCTTCTTTTTCTTTCATTTCTTTTGTTAATCTGTCCATCTCAGCACATTCTAAGATTTTCTATTCTATTATTATCACATTCTATTATTTGTATTTCTAAGGGGAAAATAAGAGCTGAAAGAAGGCACTGAGATGGATGCTGGGTTAAATTTCCTGTGTTTGAGCAGAAAGTGGGTGTATTTCTGCTCCAACACTGGAGGTTTTATTTATTTATTTATTTATTTATTTATTTTATTTATTTATTAGATTTCTATACCGCCCTACTCCCGAAGGACTCAGGGCGGTGCACAGCCAAACAATAAAAACCCATACAATACAAAATTTAAAAAATAGAATAAAATCAAATTAAATAATTTTGGCCCCGACAAATTTAAAACCCCAAACTTTTAAAACCAATTTAAAATTGAATATATAAAATACTAAAAGATATTTAAAATTTTAAAATTTTTTTATAAAAGAGGGAGAAAATTAGGCCAGGCCTAATTTTGAAGAAGAGATTGGATAACAGTTTGTCAGGAATGATATAGGACTGTGATGGTAAACCTATGGCACGCATGCTACAGGTGGCATCTCTGCGGGCAGGTGAGCCGACGCCCAGGTAAACTCCACCTCGCGTTCCCGCGCACCTCCCGCCAGCCAGCTGATTTTCAGGTCTCTGCCGGGAGACGTGCACGGTTGCGCAGGGGGTGGGGGGGTGTGGTGTGCCCCACCCCTCATTTTAGGTTCCAGGACGCTTCAGAGAGGCCTCCTAGCATAAAAACAGGGGGTCACGTCAGTGGTGGATTGCTCCCAGTTCGCACCGGTTCGCAAGAACCGGTAGTAAAAATTTGTAGTAGTTCAGAGAACCAGTAATAACATTGGCTGGCCACGTCCCCGAACTGGTCCCTGGCCCGGTCGCCGCTCGCTTACCCCGCCCATCTCATCAGAGGCTTTTTTTTTTTAATCTTTTAAAAGCATTTTTTCTACAACCTCTTCGGCTGAAAAAATGCTTTTAAAAGTTAAAAAAAAAAGCCTCTGATGATCGCACGGCTCAGCTGGGATCGGCAGAGGCTTTTAAAAGCATTTTTTCGGCCGAAGGGGTTGTAGAGAAAAAAATGCCTTTAAAAGCCTCTGGCAATCCCAGCTGACTTGCCTGATCGTCAGAGGCTTCTAAAAGCATTTTTTTTCTGCAACCTCTTCAGCCGAAGAGGTTGTAGGGGGAAAAAAATGCCTTTAAAAGCCTCTGCCGATCCCAGCAGACTTGCCTGATCATCAGAAGCTTCTAAAAGCATTTTTTTTCTGCAACCTCTTCAGCCGAAGAGGTTGTAGGGGGGAAAAAATGCCTTTAAAAGCCTCTGGTGATCCCAGCTGAGTTGCCTGATCGTCAGAGGCTTTTCAAAGCATTTTTTTTTCTGCAACCTCTTAAGGTTATAGAAAAAATGCTTTTAAAAATAAATAAATAAATAAAAGTTGGCCACGCCCATCCAGTCACATCACCACCACCACCAAGCCACACCCACAAAATAAGCCACGCCCACAGATCCGGTAGTAAAAAAATTTAGAACCCACCCCCTGGGTCGCGTGTGCATCCGCCACAAAAAGAGTTGGAAATCGGAGGAATAAGAAAGGAGTCGGGGGGGTGGGTGTCTGAAAAATATATGCTGAGAACCACAAACTAATTTTTTTGCCCCTCTGATGTAAAGAGGATCTTCATCCTACGGGATAGCAGTCTTCCAATACTTGAGGGGCTGCCCCAGAGAAGAGGGGGAATAGGTTTATTCTCCAAAACACCCGAAGGCAGGAGAAGAAGCAACGGATGGAAACTTATCAAGGAGAGAAGGAACCTGGAATTACGGGCAAATTTCCTGACTGTATAAACAATTAACCAGTGGAACTGCTTGCCACCAGAAGTTGTGGGTGCTCCATCATTGGAAGTTTCTAAGGAGAGTTTGGATAATTGGATAATGCCTGACTAGGTGGCTCAGTGGCTAAAGACACTGAGCTTGTCGATCAGAAAGGTCGGCAGTTCGGCGGTTCGAATCCCTAGTACAGGTCTCCTGCGTGAGCAGGGGGCTGGACTAGATGACCTCCAAGGTCCCTTCCAAATTTTGTTATTCTGTTCTGTTTCTATCTTTTGATACGGTCTGGTGGTCCACATCTGCAGCATTTAAGCAGGATTCAACCTGGACTCTGAGGGGAGATACCAGCAAATAATATCAAGGCCATGGGGTAAGATGGGGAAAAAAAAATCAAAACATATCCCAGAAAAAGGGCATCACGAGCCTTTTTTGGTCTTGAGGAAAAGTGGAAGACAAGGACCTACCTTGTAAACGTCATGATGGCCGATGACGGCGTCAAAGAGAGTGTAGAGGTCATTTAGAAGGTCCACAATTTCAATGGGCTCACAGAGGGCAGACATGGTGGTGAAGCCGATAATGTCGCTGAAGTAGATGGTGACCTCGTCAAAGTATTCCGGCTCCACGGATGCTCCCCTGATCAGTGTTTCGGCCACTGGCCTGAAATGACATTAGGAAAAGGGTGGGGGCAACGATGGCCCTTCTATTCTACTTGTGGACTTCAACTCCCAGAATTCCTTCTATTCTACAGGATATATTGGTAGAATAGAATAGAAAGAGAAAGAGAAAGAGAAAGAGAAGATAGAAGAGAAGATAGAAGAGAAGATAAAAGATAAGATAAGAGAATGTAGAATAGAAATAGAATAGAAATAGAATAGAATAGAATAGAATAGAATAGAATAGAATAGAATAGAATAGAATAGAATAGAATACGAATACGAATACGAATAATAAGAATAAGAATAAGAATAAGAATAAGAATAAGAATAAAACAGTGGAATGGAATAGAATAGAGAAGAGAAGAGAAGAGAAGAGAAGAGAAGAGAAGAGAAGAGAAAAGAAGATAGAAGATAAAAGATAAGATAAGAGAATGTAGAATAGAATTAGAATAGAATAGAATAGAATAGAATAGAATAGAATAGAATAGAATAGAATAAGAATACGAATACGA